>NW_024081412.1:819876-930217 GCF_003009895.1 Hyaena hyaena
ATATATATATATATATATATATATATATATATATATATATATAAAAGCAGAACAGGTCAATGAAACAAATTTGGTTTAAAAAGATAAACAAAATTGGTAAACCTCTAACCAGGTTCTCAAAAAGAAAACAGAGAGCACCCAAATAGATAAAATCAAGAACGAAAATGGATTTATTACAACCAACCCCTCAGAAATACAAGCAAAAATCAGGAAATACTATAAAAAATTATATGCTAAAAACCTGGACAATCTAGAAGAAATAGACACATTCTTAATCACACACACACTACCAAACCTCAAACGGGAAGAAATAGAAAATCAGAACAGACTCATAACTAGTAAAGAAATTGAATCAGTTATAAAAAATCTCCCAATAAATAAGAGCGCTGGGCCAGACGGCTTCCCTCGGGAATTCTACGAGACATTTAAAACAGAATTAATATCCATTCTTCTCAAGCTATTCCAAAAGATAGGAATGGAAGGAAAACTTCAGGACTCATTCTATGAAGACAGCGTCACTTTGATTCCCAAACCAGACGGACCCAGCAAAAAAAGAGAACTGTAGGCCAATATCCCTGATGAATATGGATGTAAAAATCCTCAACAAGATACTAGCAAATTAAATTCAACAGCATATAAAAAGAATTATCCACTGTGATCAAGTGGTATTCATTCCTGGGTTACAGACTGGCTAATATTCACGAATAAATCAATGTGATACATCACATTAACAAAAGAACTGCTAAAAACCAACATACAGCATTCTTTCTTAATAAAAACCTTCAAGAAAGTCTGAATAGAAGGAACTTACTTAAACATTATAAAAGCCATTTATGAAAAGCCCACAGCTAATATCATCCACAATGGGGAAAAACTGAGAGATTTCCCTCTGAGATCAGCAAGATGACAGAGATGTCCACTCTCACCACTGTTGTTTCACAGAGTGTTGGAAGTCCTAGCATCAGCCATCAGATAACAAAAGGAAATATAATTCATCAGAATTGCCAAAGAAGAAGTCAAACTTTCACTTTTCGCAGATGACATGATACTCTACATGGAAAACCTGACAGACTCCACCAAAAATCTTCTAGAAATGATCCATGAATTCAGCAAGGTATCACGGTACAAAATCAACGTACAGTAAACAGTTGCATTTTTATACACCGATAATGAAGCAACAGAAAGAGAAATCAAGAAACTGATCCCATTCAATTTGCACCAAAACCCATAGAATACCTAGGAATAAGCCTAATCAAATATGTAAAGATCTGCATGCTAAAAACCATAGAAAATTTATGAAGGAAATTGAATGAAATACAAAGAAATGAGAAAACATTTCATGCTCATGATTGGGAGAATAAATATTGTTAAAATGTCATTACTACCCAAAGCAATCTACACATTCAATGCAATCCCCATCAAAATTGCATCACCATTCTTCTCAAAGCTAGAACAAACTATCCTAAAATTTGTATGGAACCATAAAAGACTCCGAATCACCAAAGTAATATTGAAGTAAACTAAAATGGGAGGCATCACAATCCTAGACTTTAGCCTCTACTACAAAGCTGTAGTCATCAAGAAAGTATGGTATTGACACAAAAACAGACACAGACCAAGGGAATAGAATAGAGAAGCCATAATTGTACCCACAAATGTATGGCTATTTAATCTTTTACAAAGCAGGAAAGAGTATCCAATGGAAAAATGACAGCCTCTTTATCAAATGGTACTGGGAAAACTGAACAACAACATGCAGAAAAATGAAACTAAATCACTTTCTTACACCATACACAAAAATAAACTCAAAATGGATGAAAGACCTAAAAGTGAGAGAGGAAACCATCAAAACCCTAGAGGAGGAAGTAGAAAACAACCTCATAGACATCAGCCACAGCAATTTCTTACTCTACACATCTCCAAACACAGTGGAAGTAAAGGCAAAAATTAACTATTGGGACCTCATCAAGATAAAAAGCTTCTGCATGGCAAAGGAAGCAATCAACAAAACTAAATGGCAACCGATGGAATGGGGAAAGATAGTTCCAAATGACAAATCAGATAAAGGGCTAGTATCCAAAATCTATAAGAAACTCACCAACCTCCACACCCGAAAAACAAATAATCTAGCTGATAAATGGGTATCAGACATGAATAGACACTTCTCCAAAGAGGACATGCAGATGGCCAACAGACACATGAAACGATGCTCAATGTCACTCATCATCAAGGAAATATAAATTAAAACCACCCTGAGATACCACCTCATGCCAGTCAGAGTGGCTCAAATGAGCAAATCAGGAGACTATAGGATGTGAGGATGTGGAGAAGTGAGCACCCTCCTACATTGTTGGTGAAATGTAAACTGGTGCAGCAATTCTCGAAAACAGTGTGGAGGTTCCTCAAAAAATTAACAATAGAACTCCTGTATGACTTTATCCTAGGAATACAGGAGTGCTGATGCACAGGGGCACATGTACCCCAATGTTCCTAGCAGCACTCTCAATAATAGCTGAAGCATGGAAAGAGCCTAAGTGTCCAGCAACGGATGAATGGATCAAGAAGATGTGATTTATATATATAATGGAATCCTACATGGCAATGAGAAAGAATGAAATCTGGCTATTTGTAGCAATGTTGAAGGAAGGGGAAGGTATTATGCTAAGTGAAAGAAGTCAGGCAGAGAAAGACAGATACCATATGTTTTCACTCATAAGTGGATCTTGTGAAACTTAACCAAAGACCATGGGGGAAGGGAAGGGGAAAATAAGTTACAGAGAAGGAGGTAGGCAAACCACAAGAGATTCTTAAAGACTGAGAAGAAACTGAGGGCGATGGGGGTGGGGGTAGGGGACGAGGGGTGATGGGCATGGGGGAGGGCACCTGTTGGGATGAATACTGGGTGTTTTATTGCAACCAATTTTACAAATAATTATATTAAAATAAAATAACTGAGCAACAATAAGAAATAGAACTATAACTTTGTTCACCTCCTCTAGTAAGATTGCCCGTTATCTAAGGAAACTTCTGTGCCATGTATTCACACATAAACAAAAGCTTACAAAAGCCCTATTAGTGGTAAGAACTAACTATTCTTGAGGACACTTTTGGCCTTCTCACACTTGGCCTGGCCTGCTGATGAGTGAACCTGTGGTTACTGTTACATCTCATCAGTGATAGTGATAGTGGTAGGTCACCATCAGTGGTAGGTCAGTGATGGTGACATGGACCAGGACTATATTTCACACTACTGGTTCCTTCTAAAAGTCATCATCAAATATGGGTGATTTGCTACATAAGAGTGGTGAATATTATCCTGTGTGTTGCATTGTTTTAAATTCTATCAGTCATTTGAAAGGTAAATAAATATTTATCACAGAAGAGTAAAATATGGTCCTATTTAATAATTATTGTGAATGTGATCACCTGAATAAAAACAATAAAATTCAAATAAATAAAGCACCATTTTATTTATCACACAAAAGTCATAACTATGGACGAACAATTTTTTCCAGCAAATGTTTACAAATAGTTAAATGATAATGAGTAGCAGAATAGTAGAATTAATTCTATTGCTTGTAGTATTATGTGGTTTGCTAGCTTTCATAATAAATAATAAAATTTATAATAGTAATATAACCTTACAGACTGTAATAGTTTCAGCTATTAATTTCCACTAAATCCCCTAGGGTTTCAGGAAAAAGTATTTTTTTTTCCATATTCAGAAAATTAAAGGAGAGTTGGAGAAAATGAAGTGTCCACAATTTACTTCATCCTTGCCAAACAAATTTCAGAAATAAGGACATCATGAGACAGCTTTAGGTCCATTCTATAGTGTTTTATGTCTTCAGGGTATATGCCACACAAGGAACATGTTACAGTTAGTGCTATTGATACCATATATATACAGTCATATGTTGAATTTAAGAAACAAAGCAGATAAACACAGGGTAAGGGGGGGAAGGGAAACAGACCATAAGAGACGTTTAAAAATCTTTTTAGTTTTAGAGAGCGAGAGAGAGAGAGTGCTAGTAAGGGGACAGGCAAGCAGTGAAAGTGAGAATCTTAAGCAGGCTCCGTGTTCAGTCCAGACATGATGCGGGGCTCGATTCCATAACCATGGAATCATGACCTCAGACAAAATCAAGAGTCAGATGCTCAACCAACTGAACAGCCCAGGTGCCCCCAAGAGACTCTTAACTATAGAGAACAAATTGAGAGTTGCTGGAGGGGTAGGGATGGGGGATGGGCTAAATGGGTGGTGGGCATTAAGGAGGGCACTTGTGGTGAGGACTGGATGTCATAAGTGATAAATTACTAAATTCTACACCTGAAATCAATATTACATTATATACAACCTAAGTGGAATTTAGATAAAAATTGGGAAATAAAAGAAAAAGAGTCCTGAAAAATAGGATTCAGATTAAACTAAAATGGCAAAGATAAAAAAATACAAAATTAATTTCTAAACTTCTTATTTTAAACTATTGTCTTAAAGTACATTTCACAGTTGACTGTTAAGTCTTTGGAGAATACCTAAATATGAATTTGTAAATATAGAGATGTATTAATATATGTATATATTTATAATGATTTTCTCTGCAAAAACAACAACGTCTTCAAAGGTGCCAAATTTCTTGGCTGAAAATCATTTTAGGTATATAACCATTTACCAGAAAAAGCAAGAAATATACCCTGAAAAAAACACCAGAACCATAAATTCTGTAATTTATTTTTTTATGGTTGTTCTTTAGACAAAAATTACCTACTACAGAAAAAATATATCAGATTTTCAAGACATGATAACACCAATAGAAATGAAATATTGTGTTATGATGCATAATTAAAACAAAGTAACAAATAAACCTATACCTCAAACCCAATGGACATTAAGAAAGAAATGTATTACCTAAATACCACTTTAATGAAAATAATTAACCTTTGAAAATGGAATAAAAGCATACTTGTTAGAAACACATAGTAACAAGTAGCCCAAATATAATTAACTTCAAAAATTCCAAATAACTCTATGAACATTATATATTGTTTGCTACAAAACCACCACCTTGTTTTTGCTATGGAAGCATCTAGATATTTTTCCCCAAAAAATGAAAATTGATAGTTCACAAAGGAAGATAAGCACATAGGCCATGAGGTAATAAAAACATCCTCAAAAACATTAATCATTAGAGAGATACAAAATAAAACCAACATGAGTAAGTATATCCATGCTACAATAGCTAAAGCGAAAAAAGTTGACATTACCCAGAATTGCTGCCAATTGGAACCAGTAGTACTCTTGTGATTTGCTGGTGGCCATGGAAAATTAAACAGTGTTACTGTTACACTGTTCAGTAAAAAATTAGTCATACATCTACCAAATGAAATAAAAACATGTGAATCACAGAAAGAATGTTAAAGCTATTTTAGCCATAACAGTTCCCGACGGAAAATATCCCACATATTCATCATCAAAGTAGTAGGTAAACAAAGAGTATTTGATTCAGAGATGGGAATATTAATCAGGAACCAAAAAGGAAACAGGTGATAAACCTAAAATTGTGACAGAATCTTTAAAAACATATTGAGAAAATGACACAAGATATAAAAATATACCTATTTTATATTTTCTTTGAAGCAAAATTCTAGAATAGGCCAAACTATAGCATAAAGATACAAATGTGACTAATAGTAGTATCTTGGTTGAGTGATTTTACTGGAAAAGAGAATGAAAAACACTTCTACTCTGGGGAGAATTGTCTTTTGCGAGTGCGGAAAGTTAAGTCCAAGCTGTTGACACTGGTTGAATGGTAAACTTCAGCTGTCAGCATTCTAACGTTTGTAAGTTAAACCACAATTTGAAAGAAATTAACAATTTATGTTTAAAATTGTTTAGTTACTTAGTTCATTCTTTGAACTTATTGGGTGGTGTGTTTATTGAGTGGTGTGATGTAAAAACATTTTAATTATTTTTGATTAACAGATTTTTAACAATCCACAATTTGCTGTGTTCAGGACAACTTAGCAAAAGATCCAAACAACAGAGGTCTATCTGCATTTCAAAGAAAAATAGTAATAACATAGATATAATGCATATGTATTTTTCTTCTAGGAAATCCCACAAAACCACTTTGTACAGACTTTAAATTGGAAGAAAGTCAATGTAATTTTAATCATGACTTAAGGCAGAACACTGACCCATATACTTTCTTAGGGCTCCCTTGACTTCACTATTCCTTAGACTATAGATGAGGGGGTTCAGCGCAGGGGTGAAGATAGTATAGAACACTGACACTACTTTATCATGGTTAGCTGACCTGTAGGATTTGGGTTTCATATAGGTAAAAATGGCAGCTCCATAAAAGAGTCCCACCACAGAAAGATGTGAGGAGCAGGTGGCAAAAGCCTTTTTGCAGACTTCTCTGGAACGCATCTGGAGAACTGAAGCAAGGATGAGACTATAGGAAATCAGGATGAAAGAAAATGGGACCAAGAGCATTAACACACAGCATACGTACATTACATACTCAAAGACAAAAGTGTCAGCACAAGCCAAAGGCAACAGACTAGGGGCCTCACAAAAGAAATGATTGATCTCATGAGCATCACAAAATGGAAAACTCAGAGTAGTAGCAGCTTGCATGAGCCCATCAGCTGCCCCCAGGAACCAAGACCCCACAGTCATTCTCAGGCATAATTGCCAGTTCATGAGGACAGGGTATCTCAGTGGGTGGCAAACAGCCACATACCGGTCATAGGACATGGCTGCTAAGAGGAAACACTCACCCCCTTCTAAAGTCAGGAAGAAGAATATCTGCAGCCCACAGCCAGCAAGGGAGATGGACTTCTTTCCAGTCAAATAGTCAGCAGCCATTTTGGGCACAATGGTGGATACCAGTATCATGTCCATGAGGGAGAGTTGGCTCAGTAGGAAGTACATGGGCGTGTGGAGCCGGGCATCCTGGTGAATCAGGAGAATCATGAGGACATTGCCCACTAGAGAGGCAAAGGCAGTTGTCAGAACCATCACAAAGAGAAATAGTTGGGCTTCTGTGTGGTTAAAGAGTCCTAGAAGAATAAAATATGAGGTGGTGTTTCCGTTTTTCATCGTTTCAAACAGTAGTGATACTGGAAAGGAAGAAATAGATGACAGAGATTATTCACAGTACTCTATTTGAATTACATATTGATTGATAATTACATGACTGAAAATGATAAAACCTTTTTCAAATCTTTTATTTGCCATTTTCAAAATAGTTTAACATAGACATAAAATTAATTACAACTTTCCCCCCATTTTTCTCACTTTCAAAGTTTTCAAAATAATTATTTCCATTTTTGTTATTGATTAATGGGCACAATTAATAATCCTTTTGATAAATTACAAGAATATGGTGTGTCGTTAGCATCACATGACACCAACATAAGTGAACATTATTCACATAATTTGTAATCTATAATTGTGCCTTGCTTTATATCATGTTTAGTCAATATTCTTAGAAGCTGAGTTAAATAAATGTGTTTTATTATATAAAAGCCAGGTCCTTTATACAGGAGTCGCACATATAAAACATCAATGTTTACTGAAACCTGTCCGAATCAGATCATCATTCTTGATAGTATTTAATTCGGAAAGGTATTGTTTTTCCAGAGAGAGAGAGAAAGAGAGAGAGAGTTTATATTTTCATGTCTCGGAGCCAAAGTACTGAGTCTGCAGAAGGCATATAACTTAATTTGGAATTGTTAGTACATTTAGTTTAATTTTACTGAGTTACACACTGAAACAGTAATGACCTTAGAATATTTCCCTCAGTGTGGCACTGTAATACTAAATGCAGAATTTAATTAACCAAAAAAAAGCACTTTGTATAATGATAATGTTTCCGTTCAAAGTCATGGAAACACAATTTTATCGGGTAAAAAAGAGACAATAAAAATTCTGAATCCTTCATCCAATCACAGAAGTAAATTAATTTCTTCTTCAGGTCAAAAAGAATCTACATCTTTAAAGGCATTTTTGTCTCTGATCTGTTCTAGTTTGTTGAATAAATAAAACCATAGCTCCAACATGGGTATACCCATTATTTCTTAAAGGTATGGTATAATTCAGTGAATTTATATAGCAGGAGTCCACCTCTTCCATGGACAGTCCCTTTGCCTCCACTTTACATAGGCATCCCCTACTTGAATGTCATTCAGGATGAAGAAATGCAGTGCAAAAGGCTTCCCCAATCCCTAACTCCAGTTCTTGAGCATCATTACTGTGCTAGCAGTATTCTAATTGACCATTTTAGTTGGTTATTTCAAAATTAAACATGATGAAAATACATTTCCTTGTTGTCAACTGTTTTTGCATTTGCCAAATTTCTGTGATCTGTATATCCTCGTAATTCTAATATACAGTCTGTACCCTTAGTAACTAACTGAAACCTCTAATTATATCACTTTCCTGAAGAACGTCAAAATCTTTCTATTCATTTCCTTGGCTTGTGGGCTTCTTACTTTTCACTATTTCCCTCCCCCTATTGTTGAAGATTGACAGAACTTTAAAGCTATTTAAATATCAGTAAGTAACTTATTAACTGTAGGGTGTTGGACAAGTTTCTTAAGTTTTTGCTACTCTCTCACTTAGTTTTGAGTGTACTGTCAGTACAGTGGCATTAAATATTTTTACAATGTTGTACAATTGTTACCAATATGAATCTCCCGGAATCTTTTCATATTCTTAAACTGAAATTCTTGTATCCATTATATAATAACTTTCTTTCCTTTCCCCCCAAACTTCTGGCAAGCACCATTGTATTTTCTGTCACTGTATATTTGAGGAATCTAGGTACTTCAAATAAGTGGAGTTATACAGTATTATGTGTGTGTGTGTGTGTGTGTCTGTGTGTTTATTTCATGCAACATAATGTCTTCAGCATTCATTCATGTTGTAACGTGTCAGAATATTCTTCAATTTTAAGGCTGAATAATATTCCTTTGTAGGAATATATTATATTATACTATATCTTACTTATTTACTCATTCCATCTATGGTCATTTATGTTGCTTTCACTCCAGTTGTATACTTTTTTTTTTTTTTTTTTACAAATAGTTTATTGTCAAGTTGGTTTCCATATAACACCCAGTGCTCATCCCCACAAGTGCCCTCCTCCAGTTGTATTCTTAAGTAACTATTTAATGGGATTTTTGGTAATAGATGCTCATTATTGGCTATTTTTAATAGGTAAGCCTATATATAGCACAAAACATAGTAATTTGCACTAAATTTTTTGCTTACATCATGCAAGATAAATGTGTGTTGTTTTAGAGAATATTTACAACTTACATGCATTTCCAGATTTAAAAATGCATTTTCTTATTATAATGTTTCTACTTGTGGTTAAGTGATTATTGAATATGAAGTAATTAAGTATTTGCTTTTCAAAAGATATAAATGATAAATCTGCACTTTCTCTTTAGGTGAAATACATGTGTAAACAGTCATCATAATCTTATTGACTAGTTAGAGTGCTCACAGTGTTTAGATTATTTAATGGAAAAATAAACATAATGTGTCAATTACATAAAGAGTGGAAGATATTTATATTTTCCTGAGATATGATAATATATAATTATTTGTTTAATTGAAAGTCCTATCTATTTTTTCACTTTACACATGAAAGACTATTTTCCACTAATTGGAATGTTTGCAAACCCACACAAACAAGATTCTAAAGGATAAGTTATAACAATATTGACTAAGGATACAAAGTGCAATGGAAACTTAAAATGAGGAATTAACTTATCTTGCAATTAAAATATCTACAATAGTTAAATAGAATAATGAAAATTCAGTATTGACTAGCATATGAATATAAAAAATTAATACATTGAGTAACAAATGTTTTACTTGTTATCTTCACTGTGGCTTGAGAACATTAAAGATATTTTTTTCATCTATTTCCATAGAATGTCTCTTATAATAGAGCTAAAATTTTCATGTCTTTACATCGCAAACTCATCTCTTTTACGATGTTACTAGAAGGCACAAATCTGTCCTCTCCTTTTTCTCATCGAGTAATCATACAGTATTTAAGAGCTGTCTGAAGTTTTCCCTTCTATATTTTTCTGATCCCTATTGCCATCATTTAGTATTAAAATTATAAATCTTCCCCAGAATACTGAGATTAGTCAACCCTTTCTGGACAAAATAAAATAGTAACAACTAAATGATTTATTTGACTTAATTGACAAGTTAGGACAAGAATTTTAGTCTGATTAAGCTAGTATTCGTTTTAGTTCTTCAGATTGTAGAATAGATAAGATAACAGAGTGGATTTTAAATGTAAAACTGTATAGAAGGTGTGGTATTGCTGCAGATATTCTGAAGTTCAAAATTCATAAACAAATTACTAAATATTAAGAGATCAGCGTGACCTACTCACATAAAAATGATGTCATGCCACAGGGTAGATCTGCATCTCAGTTGAGCAACATCATCCTGAAACACCTCTTCTAGTCTCACAACAAAGTTGCTAATATCAGTGTCTACAGTAACCTATTAAGGGGTGTGGCCTCTTGACATCTTTTGCTAAAAATACTTTCTTATTAATATGCTAGTGCTGCATAGGTTTGACTCTTTGGATGCCAATTGTGTTCACTTTTAAAGGACTTGGGAGATTTTCAGAACTGAACTATACTTCCTTTGGCCCTTTTAGAAAGCTGTGATTCATTAAAATAAGACAGAAACTTTCACAAAGAAAAGTAAATGTACATAAACGATCTTGGAAAGGGGTGATGACTTAAAAATACATTAAAGAGTAAATTTGTCTGACTCTGCCATTACTTGTTTAAATTTTGATAAGGAAGAAAGATTAAAGAGTTTTTCAGAGTAATTAAAATGATGAACTGCATAAGTGGAATTTAAGAAACAAAACAGATGAACATCAAGTGGAAAGATAGAGGCAAACTAAACAGACTTAAATATAGAGAACAAACTAAGTGTTGCCATCGGGAGGTGGGCAAGGGGGTGGGTTAAATAGGTGATGGGTATTAAGGAGGGCACTTCTTGCGATGAGCACTGGATGTTATATGTAGGTGGTGAAGAAGCACGAAATTCTATGTATGAAATGACTAGTAGACTACATGTTAGTTAATTGGAATGTAAATAAAAACTTGAAAAAGAAAAAATGATGAAATGCTTTTAAAATTCAGTTTTTCTTTTCTTTTTGAACTTAATTTGACAGAAACACTGTTTCATAAGATTCAATTTTTATACTTATATTATTTTATTTTGGAGCTTATATGATTATTTGTATCTAAATATTAGAATAATAGAAACAACAGCTATAGCAGATTGCATTTGTTATGCCAAACACTTTGCAATTTGATTCTATTTGGGTTACTTTTACATGATTTTATCAATGTCTGTGGTTTGTATTTTCAGTTTCTGGGCAAAACTTTATTCTTAGATTCATTTTTACCCCTTTTGTGACCTTGGTTTTTATAAGAGTAAATGTAAGCATTACATTCCATATCTATTAAATTATATACATATACATATATGTATATACATAATTATACACACATTAAATACGTATATAATTATATACATATATTTTATAATTACATATACATTACATATACTATATATGTAATTTATGCATCATGGAATAGTTGATGGGAAAAGCCACCTCTGTAAAATTGTAATATTTATACTTGCTTAATCAGGTTAGCTATAGTAATTATTTTATTTCTTTAGAAAGAGAGCACACCATAGATTTAAGATATGCTTCTGAATTTGCGTGTTGAGTAGACTTTGTGCAATGTAGACCAAACGCTGTGTGGGTTCCCAGAGTGAATGAGAATGAACATCAGAGAACTTCTGTCAAAAATAAGGAGGACTTACCACTCAAAACTCCATTAGAAAACTGAAATTACAGTGAATCTGTATCCTATTGAGATCAATTTGATTATTTTTACAAATGTGGTCATAACTTAAATAAACCAAGAAATTTTTAACCAGACCTTCATTTTAACAAGAACAGGGTATTTTGTCCATCCCTCCTCCTGAAGAAATGTGAGGATAGAGTAATTTCCAGGCATCACAAAAAGAGTGTATGGAAAAGTCCATCTAACAAGTGCTCAGACCTGGCCAGAGAGCAGAGCCAAGAAGCCACAGTCAGGCATGAGAGAAGCAAATAAAATTGCATCATTCTGTTGTTGTCCTACTCATCCAAGGGAAGGACTTCATGATTCTTGGGAAACAGATTCTGAGACAGAGATGAGTATGCAGGAAATTTATTGTGGAGTTCCTTAAAAATAAGTCCCTAAGAATGAAGGAAGCAGAATTGGCCACAGGTTGATGTTGAACTGTGTTGCAGTTATAACAAAGTTCTCAGCTACCCCAGGAAGAGTTCTAACATGTTCCTTTTAAGTGGTCCTGCTATAGGGAAAGTGGTTCCTTTTAGGTCCCAACAAGGGCATTGATAGGATGTGTAGTCTGCCCCCAGGAAGGGGGTATGATCTTGGGATATATTCTTCAAATAAGAACAATTCCTTGAGAGGGACTTAGGTGAGGGTGTCTGATAAGCACTCCTAACAATTGAGGAGTAAGTAAGTCCTGAAAGGGGAAAGGGAATATGGGGGCACAGAATAGTAAAGTTCATACTCCATGAGTTACACTCAATCAGAAGTCAAAATGGAAGAGTCCATTGGATATCATTCACACAGTGTTCCTGCATATAGCAAGTGGATCGTGTGGTTGGTGTGCACAGAGACTCCTAGCAAGAATGACAAGTTTAATAAAAATATGGTTTTCTTCCAGTATAAGATACAAAGTATTTTGGAATTTTCCCACAAGGAGTATGCTGGTACAAGAAGCTCAAAACATCTATTGGCTGGCCTAACTTTTGGTTTAGAAGAACTGTTAATATGTCTCTGATAAAAGCATTGGTCCTGAACCAGGAACTTGGAATTCTATCCAAAGGAGCAAAAGTAGAGGTACCCGGCTTGCTCATTGAGTAGAGCATGCAACTCTTGATCTTGGAGTTTTGAATTTGAGCCTCATATTGGGTATGAGAATTACTTAAAAATAAAATACTTTCGTACGTTGATTTTGTACTCTGCAACTTTGCTAAATTCATAGATCAGTTCTAGTAGGCTTCTGGTAGAATTTGTCGGGTTTTCTATGTAGAGTATCATGTCGTCTGTGAAAAGTGAAAGTTTGACTTCTTCTTTGCCAATTCTGATGCCTTTTATTTCTATTCGTTGTCTGATTGCTGATGCTATGACTTCCAGCACTATGTTAAACAACAGTGGTGAGAGTGGACATCCCTGTCGTGTTCCTGATCTCAGGGGGAAAGCTCTCAGTTTTTCCTATTGAGGATAATGTTAGCTGAGGGCTTCTCATAGATGGCTTTTATGATGTTGAAGTAAGTTCCTTCTATCCCGACTTTCTTGAGGGTCTTTATTAAGAAATGATGCCGTGTTTTGTCAAATGCTTTTTCTGCATCTATTGACAGGATCATATGGTTTTTATCTTTCTTTTGTTAACTTGAGAAATCGGTTGCATTTTTATACACCAACAATGAAGCAACATAAAGAGAAATCAAGAAAGGGATCCCATTCACAAATGCACAAAATTCCATAAAATATCAAGGAATAAACCTAACCAAAGATATAGGAGATCTGTATGATGAAAACTATAGAAAACTTATGAACGAAATTGAAGAAGACACAAAGAAATGGAAAAGCATTCCATGGTCATGGGTTCGAGGAATAAATATTGTTAAAATGTCATTACTACCCAAAGCAATCTATACATTTAATGCATTCCCAATCAAAATTGCACCAGCAATCTTCTCAAAACTAGAAAAAAACATCCTAAAATTTGTGTGGAACCACAAAAGACCCTGAATAGCCAAAGTACTATTGAAGAAGAAAACCAAAACGGGAGGCATCACTATCCCAGACTTTAGCCTCTACTACAAAGCTGTCATCATCAAGACAGTATGGTATTGACACAAAAATAGACACATAGACCAATGGAATAGATTTGAGAACTCAGAGCTGGACCCAAAGATATACATCCAACTAATCTTTGACAAAGCAGGAAAGAATATCCAATGGAAAAAAGACAGCCTCTTTAACAGATGGTGCTGGGAGAACTGAACAATAACATGCAGAAGAATGAAGCTAGATCATTTTCTCACACCATGCACCAAAATAAACTCAAAATGGATAAAGGACCTGAATGTGAGGCAGGAAACCATCAAAACCTTAGAAGAGAAAGCAGGAAAAATCTCCTTGACCCCAACTGCAGCAATTTCTTACTTGATACATCCCCAAAGTCAAGGGAATCAAGAGCAAAAATGAACTACCTCATCAAGATTAAAAGCTTCTGCACAGCAAAGGAAACAATCAATAAAACTAATATGAAATTGACAGAATGGGAAAAGATAGTTGCAAATGACATATCAGATAAAGGGCTAGTATACAANTTGGGGATGTGTCAAGTAAGAAATTGCTGCAGCTGAGGTCAAGGAGGTTGTTTCCTGCTTTCTCCTCTAGGGTTTGAATGGAATCAAGAGCAAAAATGAACTATTGGGACCTCATCAAGATAAAAAGCTTCTGCATGGCAAAGGAAACAATCCATAAAACTAATAGGCAACGTACAGAATGGGAAAAGACAGTTGCAAATGACATATCAAATAAAGGGCTAGTATCCAAAATCTATAAGGAACTCACCAAACTCCACACCCGAAAAACAAATAATCCAGTGAAGAAATGGGCAGAAGATATGAACAGACACTTCTCCAAAGAGGACATCCAGATGGCCAAAAGACACATGAAATGATGCTCAGCGTCCCTCATCATCAGGGAATTACAAATCAAAACCACACTGAGATACCACCTCACGTCAGTCAGTGTGGCTAAAACGAACAAATCAGAAGACTCTAGAGGCTTGAGAGGATGTGGAGAAATGGGCACCCTCTTATACTGTTGGTGGGAATGTAAGCTGGTGCAACTTCTCTGGAAAAAGTATGGAGGTTCCTCAAAAGATTAACAATAGAACTCCCTTATTACCCAGCACTAGCACTGCTAGGAATTTACCCCAGGGATACAGGAGTGCTGATGCATAGGGCACATGTACCCCAATGTTTACAGCAGCACTCCCAACAATAGCCAAAACATGGAAAGAACCTAAGTGTCCCTCAATTGATGAGTGGATCAAGAAGATGTGGTTTATCTATACGATGGAATACTCCATGGCAATGAGAAAGAATGAAATCTGGCCATGTGTAGCAACCTGGATGGACCTTGAGGGTGTAATGCTGAGCGAAATAAGTCTGGCAGAGAAGGACAAATACCATATGTTTGCACGTATAGGAGGATTAGGAGGAGCTTAACGGAGGACCATGGGGGAGAAGAAGGGGGGAAATAGTGGGCGAGAAGGAGAGAGGCAAACCATGAGAGACTCTTGAATGCTGAGAACAAACTGAGGGCTGATGGGAGTTGGAGAAAGAGGAAGTGGGGTGATGGGTATGGGGGAGGGCACTTGTTGGGTTGAACATTGGGTGTTATATGTAAACCAACTTGGCAATAAACTCTTTAAGAAAAAAACAAAATATTTTTTTAAAAAGCAAAAGCAGATGTAATGTATAGCACAGTTTTCTCAATTTGTAATGAGAACTTATCACCTGTGAGAAGTGCACTCCATTATAAAACAGTTTTCTGTAGTGTCTGTAGCCAACAGCTCCCAAAATTTGTTTTCCCTAGGGTGCCCTTGATCTATAGCCTAGACTAAATTGCACCCTCCCAAATTTCTATATTGGATACCCTAACTACACATGTAGAAGGAATTGGGGTAAGACTGTTACAGAAATAATTCAGGGTAAGTTAGTTCATTTGGGCATGGCCTTGATGTAAGGTTTAGTGTGCTTATGAGAGAGTACTCATCATCTTTCTCTTCTCAGTGATGAAAGGACATGGAAGGCAGATATCTGTAAATGAAGAAGAAAGGTCTCACTGGGAGCCAAATTGGCCTATAGCTTGATCTTAGACTTTCTAGCCTCCAGAAATTAAGAAAATAAATATCTGATGTTTAATTTACCTAATCTATGATATGTTTTCATGCAAGCTTGAGCTGATATATCCACTCTGGTATGTAGATGCAAGTTTCTTTGGAGAAGGATTGATATATAGTGCCCACATACAATTATTGTGGCATTGTTGGACCATTCTTCAAGGTGACTTGGTGACTTTTCATTGGATAAATTATAGGACTGAATATTGATTCAAAATGGAAGACAAGAATGTATTTTTTATGATAACTTTCATCAGATTTTCACCCCTCAAGTCTTTATCTTAGTTAGTTGTATAAGTTTAGCAATAGTCTTGTGGCTGCACATATATCTCAGCTTAAGAGTGTTAGTGTCGGGGTGCCTGGGTGGCTCAGTCGGTTAAGCGTCTGACACGTGTATAACATGTGTATTTGGTGTAGTTTACCTGGTTTTAGATTTGATATAACATTTATAACAATGATATATGGACAGAAAAAGTGCTCCAATAAGTGCAGTCTGATAAAATAAATGCAATGGTGGGATAGCTTTAAAAACATGGGAAAAACTCAAATAATTCATCATATATAACTTGCATTTTAAAATTTGAACCCAAGTTAGTTAACTTATTTTGTAATAAAGATTTCAGGAACAAAATTTAGTGATTCATCACTTACATAAAACACCTAGTGCTCATCCAAAAGGTGTCCTCCTGGAGGAAGGAGCCAACATGGCATAGAAGTAGGGGGACCCGAAGTTCTCTCATCCCTCAGACAAAGCAGTGTTGAGGCCTGAAGACTTGGAATTCCCAGAATCCAGGCTACAGAGTGACAACAACATCTCTAGGACCCCAAGGGGACAACTTGATGGGCCATTGCATGATTGCAAACTGGGAGAGATAAAACGGGTGGTTTAGGCATGCTGGGGTGGGATCCCCTTCTGTGGAGAGACAAAAGGAAGGGAAAGAGAGAGTGTGGAAGTGTAAGATTGTATTTGGACAAGAGAAAAACCATGGATCAGGAAATGGAAAAAAAAAAAAAAACAGAAAGAACCAATTTCTAACTGTCAGGCTTTCTCAGCCCTGTTTGTGCACCTGGAGAAGAGAGGAGCCAGGCTCAGGCTCCATAGCTAGCTCTCAGGCACAGTCAGAGAGAGAGAGAGAGACGTCCACTCCCTTGAGTGCTGTGGGAAGAAGGCAAATATCCATTCCAAGGACAAAAGACCCTGCAGGCCCTCATTGGCCAGAGACCCTTTCTTGGCCAGTGCTGACAGTACCCCAGAGCTGGGGCTTGCTGAGTGGGATCCTTTAAGACATCAGGGTTTAAATCCAAGCCAAGAGCCTGGGAGGTATGTTAGACAGCGGAGCAGGACATAATAGCCCACTCATACTTGCTTGGCACTGTGAGGAGTCAGAGGCCCTTTTTTGGCAAGCTGGGTAGTGGCACTTTCCTGGGACCAGGGCAGGCAGAGTAGGATCCTTTAAGACATCGGGGTTTGAATCCCAGCCAAGCACTTGAGAAGCGTAGGGGACTGTGGAGCAGAACAAAACTGGCCTTCTTGCACCCACGTGGCACTGCGAAAATGGCCTGAACAGAGTGGTTTGGAGCGCTGGTCTAGGGAAGAGAGACTGGGTATGGCCATTTTTCTCCCCATCACCAACAAGGTGGGGATTCAGAGAACAGACAACAGGCCTACAGTGGAGGCAGGACCTGCCTACACCAACTCCTGCCCCTCTGTGGTACCTGCATATCTAACAGAGCAAGATTTACACTGACTAAAGCAGACAGTCCCTGCTCCAGACCAGTGCAGCCGCCAGTTCCAAGGTATCATCAAATATTGGCCTAGTGGTTTTGCATTCTCTGATTTGATTCTTGGTCAATTCTTATTTTATGTGTTTATGTTTGTCTGGTGTGTGTGGTGTGTGTATGTGTTTCTTCCTTTTCTGCCTCTTACTTCTTCCCTTCTCTAGTCTGGTTATTCTGGTTGTTGGTGTATTTAAGCAGACACCTCTAATCTATTCTTTTTACACCTCTTCTGTATCTCCTTCCTTATTTTTTTTCTCTCTCTGAACTAAGCCTTATAGTTTCTCTGATTCTTTGCCTAGTCAATTTTTTCTTTTTCTTCTCACTGCCACTGTCATTTCTCTCTTTGCATAGGATAATATGCATATGAAATAGGGAAATATATTTCACCACTCCTCCCTTTTAAAATTTTTCTCCCAGGGGGGCGCCTGGGTGGCTTAGTCGGTTAAGCGTCCGACTTTCGCTTAGGTCATGATCTCGCGGTTCGTGGGTTCGAGCCCCGCGTCGGGCTCTGTGCTGACTGCCAGCTCAGAGCCTGGAGCCTATTTCAGAGTCTGTGTCTCCCTCTCTCTCTGACCCTCCCTTGTTCATGCTGTCTCTCTCTCTCTCTCCTAGAAATAAATAAAAATATTTAAAAAAAAATTTTTTCCCCCAGGGATACTTCACAAAAAAATCAAAGCACACTTGGTGGAAGGTCCAAACTACCACTGAGAGTTCAGAGATAAAGCAACCAGAATTACAACAGAGAGCATGAAACACACTCCAGAAACACCTCCTGAAGGACCAGGACCCGGACAATGTAAGAACCCTTTTAAATATAGAAATGCTCACAGGTGCAGGACTCATCACAAGCTATTAAAACACATAAGGGACAGAAAACTAGCCAATATGATGAAACAGAAGAATTCTCCTTTTTTTTTAAAATTTTTTTTAATGTTTTATTTATTTCTAGGAGAGAGAGAGAGACAGCGTGAGCAGGGGAGGGTCAGAGAGAGAGGGAGTCACAGACTGAAACAGGCTCCAGGCTCTGAGCCGGCAGTCAGCACAGAGCCCGACGCGGGGCTCGAACCCACGAACCGCGAGATCATGACCTAAGCGAAAGTCGGACGCTCAACCGACTAAGCCACCCAGGCGCCCCAGAAGAATTCTCCTTAAAATAAATTCCAGGAATAAATGACAGCAGGAGAATTTCTGAAAACAGATATAAACAATATAACTGAGCAAGAACTTAGAATAATTGTCATAAAATTAATAGCTGAGCTTGAAAAAATCATAGAAGACAGAGAAATTATTGCTGCAGAGATCAAGGAACTAACAAATACTCACAACAAATTAATAAATGCTGTGAATGAGGTGCAACATAAACTAGATTCAATGATAGCAAGGATGGAGGAGGAAGAGGGGAAATTAAGTGAAATAGAAAATAGAATTATGGAAAATGATGAAGCCGAGAAAAAGAGACATAAGAAAATACTAGACCATGGGAGGAGAATTAGAGAACTGAGTGATTCAATGAAATGTAATAATATCCATATCATAGGAGTTCTGGAAGAACAAGAAGAGAGAAAAAGAGGCAGAAGGTTTACTTGAACAAATTATAGCTGAGGACTTCCCTAATCTAGGAAAGGAAATGGACATCCAAGTCCAGGAGGCACAAAGAACTCCCTTCAGATTTAATAGGAATAGGTCTTCTCCATGTTATATCATAGTGAAATTGGCAAAATGCAAAGATAAAGAGAGAATTCTGAAAGCAGCTAGCGACAAATAGGCCTCAACCTACAAGGGTAGATACATAAGGGTAGAAGCAGACCTGTCCACTGATATCTGGCAGGCCATATTTCCTGGTAGGAAATATTCAATGTGTAGAATAGGAAAAATATACAGCTAAGAATCCTTTATCCAGTAGGGCTGCCATCCAGAATAGAAGGAGAGATAAAGGCTTTCCCAGACAAACAAAAACTGAAGAAGTTCATGACCACTAAACCAGTCTTACAAGAGATCCTAACGGGGACTCTGTGAGAGGAACACTGCAAAGACTACAAAGGGCCAGAGACATCATCACAAGCATGAAACCTACAGATAACACAATGGCACTAAATCCATATCTTCCCAATAATAACTGAGAATGTAAATGGACTAAATGCTCCAATCAAAAGACATAGGGTAGCAGAATGGAGTAAAAAACAAGATCCATCTGTATCCTGTCTACAAGAGATCCATTTTAGACATGAAGAAACCTTCAGACTGAAAGTGAGAGATGGATAAGATTCTATTATGCCACTGGAAGTCAAAAAGAAAGTCTGAATATCCATAGTTATATTAGACAAACTAGATTTTAAACTAAAGGCTGTAACAAGAGATGGAGAAGGCTATTATATCATAATTATGGACTCTATCCTTCAAGAAGAGCTAACAATTGTAAATGTTTATGCCCCCAACTTGAAGTGACCCAAATACAAAAATGAATTTATCACAAACATAATCAATTTATTGGTAAGAATGCTCTAAGTGTAGGAGACTCAAATATTCCACTTAAAGCAATAGACAGATAATCTAGGCAGAAAATTAAGAAGAAATCAATGGCTTTGAATGATACACTGGACCATATGGAATTAACAGGTGTATTCAGAACTTTTCATCCAAAGCAGTAGAATAAACATTCTTTCCGAGTGCACATGGAACATTCTCCAAGATATATCACATACTGTGTTACAAAATAACCCTCAAAAATATACAAGGATTGAGATCATGCCATGCATATTTTCTGATCACAACGCTATGAAACTTGAAATCAACAAGAAAAAATTTGGAAAGTCCCCAAATGCATGGAGGTTAAAGAAAATCCTACAGAAGAATGAATTGGTAAACCAGGCAAATAAAGAATAAATTCAAATATATATATATATTTTGATATTTGAAGAAGAGAAATAATAGATATTAGAGCAGAAATAAACCATATGGAATCCAAAAAAAAAAGAAAGAAAAAGAAAAGGAAAAAACCAAAAACAAAATAGTAGAACAGATCAATGAATCTAAGAGTGAGTTTTTTGGAAAAAAATATACAAAATTGATAACCCCACAGTCAGACTTTTCAAATAGATAAGAGAGAGGACCCAAATAGACAAAATCATGAATGAAAATGGATTTATCACCACAAATCTCTCAGAAATACATCCAGTTATCAGAGAATGCTATGAAAAATTATATGCCAACAAACTGGACAACCTGGAGGAAATGGAAAAATTCCACACACTACCAAAACTCAAACAGGAAGAAATAGGAAATTTGAACAGACCTATAACCAACAACAAAATTGAATCAGTTATCAAAAATCTCCCAATAAATAAGAGTCCTGGGCCAGAAGGGTTCCCAGCGGAACTCTACCAAACATTTAAAGCAGACTTAATACCTATCCTTCTCAAGCTGTTCAAAAATATTGAAATGGAAGGAAAGCTTCTGGACTCATTTTACGAAGCCAGCATTACTTTGATTCCAAAACAAGCTGGAGACCCCACTAAAAAGGAGAATTACAGCCCAATATCCCTAATGAACATTGATGCGAAAGTTCTCAACAAGATATTAGCAAATAGAATTCAAAATATATTTACATATTTATCAATTTATATTTAATAATCATATACATATATGTCTTATAATAATTATTTACCACAGTCAAATGGGATTCATTCCTGGACTGCAGGCTGGTTTAATATTCGCAAATCAATCAATGTGATATATCACATTAATAAAATAAAGGATAAGAACCATATGATCCTGTCAAAAGATGCAGAAACAGCATTTGACAAAATGCAGTATCTTTTTAAGTAAAAACCCTTAGGAAAGTCAGGATAGAAGGAACATACCTCAGTATCATAAAAGCCATTTATGAACAGCACACAGCTAATATCATCCTAAATGGGGAAAAATGGAGAGCTTTCCCCCTGTAATCAGGTGCCGAGTAGGGATGTCCACTCTCACCACTGTTGTTTAATATAGTGTTGGAAGTTCTAATCTCAGTAATTAGACAACAAAATGAAATACAATGCATCCAAATTGTCAAATAAGTCAAACTTTCACTTTTCACAGATGACATGGAAATCCGAAAGACTACAACGAAAAGCTTCTAGAATGTATGCATGAATTCAGCAAAGTCACAAGATACAAAATCAATGTACAGAAATCAGCTGCATTTCTATACACTAATAATGAAGCAACAAAAAGAGAAGTCAAGAAATCAATCCCATTTATTTTTTTATTTTTTTGATATGGAAATACATTTTATTATCAGGCTTTTTTGAGGATATTTACAAAAGTGGGATGTAACAAAAAATATAAAAATGTACTGAACAGTGTCATTAGAGACTACTTGGTACATTATCAAATGTTTCTAACAATGATTTCTTATACAAAAACAACTTCAAGATTTAAAAAAAAGTTATGCAGGTTATACAGTATCTGGAATAAATTACTCAACTCCAAATTATCTGACAGTGCCTTTAGAAACTTTTTAAGAAAACTTCGTAGGCATTCAACAACACAGAAGATGCAATTAATTTCATGGTTTGTAGTTTGATTGCATAAGTAGAGCAAATATCATTCCAGTTAATTTTCACCTTCTGCAGTAAAACCACAATAGGGCGCCTAGTGACTCAGCATTATTCCATTTTAGCACACTGATATAAACAGAGTTACTTTGGACCAATTTGGGAAGCCATCCTTTACCACAGGGAAATTATATTTCTAAAAGGTTTTGCAAAATTAATTTGGTTTTATTTTTTGAACTCCTAGAGGAGAAAAAAGTAACAGGAGACACTGGAATGCTTCCTGGAGAATCAATCCCATTTATAATTGCACCAAGAACCATAAAATAGCTCGGAACAAACCTAACCAAAGATGTAAAAGACCTGTATGATAATATCTATAGACAACTTATGAACGATATTGAAAATACAAAGAAATGGAAAACATTCCATGCTTATGGATTGGAAGAACACATATTGTTAAAATGTCAATACTACCTAAAGCAAACTACACAGTCGGGGCAATCCCAATCAAAATTGCACTGGCATTCTTCTCAAAGCTAGAACAAACCATCATAAAGATTGGATGGAACCACAAAAGGCCCTGAATAGGCAAAGTTATGTTGTAAAAGGAAACCAAAGTGGGAGGCCTCACAATCCCAGACTTTAGCCTACTACAAAGCTGTAATTATCAGGACAGCATGGTACTGGCACAAGAATAGACACATAGACCGATGGAATTGAATAGAGATCCTATAATTAGACCCAAAATAATGTATTGCTAACTATTCTTTGACAAAGCAGGAAAAAGTATTCAATGGAAAAAAAGACAGTCTCTTTAGTAAAAGGTGCTGGGAGAATGAGACAGCACCATGCAGAAGAAGGAAACTGAACCACCTTCCTACACCATAAACAAAAATAAACTCAAAATAGATGAAAGACCTAAATGTGAGACAGGAAACCATCAAAACCCTAGAGGATAAAATAGGCAACAACCTTTTTGACCTCAGCCACCACAATTTCTTGCTTGACACATCTCCAAAGGCAAGGGAAATGAAAGCAAAAGTGAACTATTGGGAGTTGATGAAGATAAAACGCTTCTACACTGCAAAGGAAACAATCAACAAAACTAAAAGGCAACTGATGGAATGAGAGAAGATATTTGCAAATGACATATCGGATAAAGGGATAGGATCCAAAATATATAAAGAAATTAACAAACTCAACACCCAAAAACAAATAATCCAGTGAAGAAATGGAAAGAAGACGTGTATAAACACCTTTTCAAAGAAAACATCAATGTGACCAATAGACATGACAAGATGTTCAACATCACTTATCAGGGAAATATAAATCAAAACCACATTGAGATACCACCTTACACTGGTCAGAGCAGCTAAAATGAAAAACTGAGGCAACTAAAGATGTTGGTGAGGATGTGGAGAAAAGAGAACCCTCATGAACTGTTGGTGAAATGCGAACTGGTGCATCTACTTTGTAAAACTGGATGGAGGTTCCTCAAAAAACTTAAAAACAGAACTACCCAATAACCCAGAAATATTGCTCCTAGGAATTTATCCAAAGGATTCAGGAGTGCTAATTCATAGGGGCACATGTACCCCAATGTTTATAGCAATGTTTTCAGCAGTAGCCAAATTATGAAAAGAGCCTAATGTCCATCAATTGATGAATGCATAAAGGTGTGGTTTATATATACAATGGGATACTACTTAGTAATGAGAAAGAATGAAATCTGTCCATTTGCAACAACATGAATGGAACTTGATTGTATTATGCCCAGTGAAATAAGTCAGTCAGAGATATACAGTTATCATATGTTTTCACTCATAGGTGGAACTTGAGAAACTTAACAGAAGACCATGGGGGAAGGTGAAAAAATAGTTTCAAACAGAGAGGGAGGCAAGCCATAAGAGACTCTTAAATACAGAGAACAAATACAGGGTTGATGGAGGGAGGGTGAGGGATGGGGGAAATGGGTGATGGGCATGGAGGTGGGCACTTGGGATGAACACTGGGTGCCGTATGTAAATGATGAATCATGTGAATCTACCCCCAAAACAAAGAGCACACTATATACACTGTATGTTACCTAACTTGACAATAAATTATATATAAAAATAAATAAAAGTATTATAAAGCATAATAATAAAGATAATAAATAAATAAATAAATAAATAAATAAATAAATAAATACATAGTTCCCTCCTTAATGGCATTCACCCATTTAGTCCATCTCCCTACCCAACACTCCACCAGCAACCTTCATTTTTTTCTCTGTATTTAAGAGTCTCTTAGGGTTTATCTCCCTATCTGTTTTTATCTTATTTTTGCTTCCCTTCTGCTAAGTTCTCCTGTTTTATTTCTTAAATTCCACATAAAAGTGAAATCATATGATATTTGTCTTTCTCTGAATTTGCTTAGCATAATATACCCTAATTCCATCCACATTGTTACAAAATGCAAAATTACATTTTTTTTTATTGTTGAGTAGTGTTCCATTGTATATATATATACCACATCTACTTTATCCATACATCAGTTGATGGACATTTGGGCCCTTTCCATACTTTGGCTATTGTCGATATTGATGTTGTTAACATTGGAGTGCATGCGCCCCTTTGAATGGACATTTTTATATCCTTTGAATAAATTCCTAGTAGTGAAATTGCTGGGTTGTAAGGTAGTTCTATTTTTTTAAATAATAAATTAATATTTTATTTTAGGTGTGATAATAACTTTATTGATTTTTATAGTTTATTGTCAAGTTGCTTTCCATATAACACCCAGTGCTCATCCCAACAAGTGCCCTCCTCCATGCCCATCAGCCCCCTGCCCCTCTCCCCCACCCCCATCAACCCTCAGTTTGTTCTCAGCATTCAAGAGTCTCTCATGGTTTGCCTCTCTCCCTCTCCTTGACTATTTTTTTCTCCTTCCTCTCCCTCATGGACCTCTATTAAGTTTCTCCTGTTCCACATATGAGTGAAAACATACGGTATATGTCCTTCTCTGCCTGACTTCTTTCACTTAGCATAACACCCTCAAGTTCCATCCACGTTGCTACAAATGGCCAGATTTCATTCTTTCTCATTGCCTTGTAGTATTCTATTGTATAGATAAACCACATCTTCTTGATGCATTCACCAGTTGATGGACATTTAGGCTCTTTCCATGATTTGGCTATTGTTGAGAGTGTTGCTATAAACATTGGGATACATGTGCCCCTATGCATCAGCACTTCTGTATCCCTTGGAAATTCCTAGCAGTGCTATTGCTGGGTCATAGGGTAGTTCTATTGTTAATTTCTTGAGGAACCTCCATACTACTTTCCAGAGTAGGTGCACCAGGTTGCATTCCCACCAGCAGTGAAGTGTTTCTCTTTCTCCTCTTCATCAACATCTGTTGTCGCCTGAATTTTTAATTTTAGGAATTCTGACAGGTGTGAGATAGTATCTCATTGTGGTTTTGATTTGTATTTCCCTGATGATGTGTGATATTGAGTATCTTTTCAGGTGTCTGTTAGAAATCTGGAAGTCTCTTTGGAAAATGTTCTATTCATGTCTTTTGCCCATTTCTTCACTGGATTACTTATTTTTTTGGGTGTTGAGTTTGATATGTTCTTTACAGATTTTGGATATGAACCCTTTATCTCATGTTTCGTCTCCAAATACCTTCTCTCATTCTAAGGATTGCCTTTTAGTTTTGCTGATTGTTTCCTTCACCGTGCAGAAATTTTTATCTTGAGGTCCCAATAGTTCACTTTTGCTTTTGTTTCCCTTGCCTCCAGAGACATAAGGTAGAAGTTGTTGTGGCTAGGGTCAAAGAGATTGTTGCCTGTGTTCTCTTCTAGGATTTTCATGGCTTCCTGACTTACATTAGGTCTTTCATCCACTTTGATTTATTTTTGTTTATGGTGTAAGGAAGTAGTCCAGGTTCATTCTTCCACGTGTTGCTGTCCAGTTTTCCCAGCATCATTTGCTGAAGAGACTGTTGTTGTTGTTTTTTTTCCATTGGATGTTCTTTCCTGCTTTGTCAAAGATTAGTAACCACGCATTTTGGGGAGCATTTCTGAGTTCCCTATTCTGTTCTGTTGATCTATGTGTCTGTTTTTCTGCCAGTATCATACTGTCTTGATGATTACAGCTTTGTAATACAGCTTGAAATCCTGAAATGTGATGCCTCCAGCTTTGGTTTTCTTTTTCAAAATTACTTTGTCTATCTGGAGTCTTTTCTGGTTCCATGCTGCTCCGATATCGTAACTTCTCTTGACATTCTTCTTTTAAAATATTTTTTATTTATTATTTTGAGAGAGAGAGACAGTGTGAGCAGAGTGACAGGGGAGGGTCAGAGAGAGGGGGAGACACTGAATCCGAAGCACACTCCAGGCTCTGAGCTAGCTGTCAGCTCAGAGCCCAAAGCGGGGCTCGAACCCACGAACCGTGAGATCATGACCTGAGCCGAAGTCCGATGCTTAACCGACTGAGCCACCCAGGCGCCCCTTGACATTCTTGAATTAATTACAATCCCTGTTTTCCTCCTTTGTCAACAGTTATTTGTGTTTTATGGAATGTCTATGTTAATTGATTAAAATATTAATTATATTATTAGTTACTATTTGTAACACTTTCTCTGTCAAATTGATTTCCATAGATATTATATCTTTGGGTGTGTGCAGTTCCATTTCCCAGAACATTAGAATATCAATACCTATGTTAGTAAAATTGTCATTAACTTGTGGTAATACTATTTGTGTGACAAATCCAGTTTTGCACCTGTTTTGTGTGTTTAAGACAAACTGTACACCGTTTATATAGCTTATAAGCAGCTGTTGGAGAAAGTTTTTAAATGTATTGTTTTTCCCACATTATCATTTTTCAGGTTCCTAATTAAGTAATTGATAAAAATAGATTAAAACAGGCATATGGGAAGTAATAGAAACAATGGGTTTTCCAGTGGCCCTTCCCATATCTGTGATAGGTGGTCTAATTTCCCTTCTTTTTCTTCCATCGTAGTTTGTTTTTCTTTTTCCACTTAGAAGCATTTTCTTGTGCCTGCAAAAGATTTTTTTAAGTTTATTTATTTATTTTGAGAGGGCATGGGGGAGGGGCATAGAGTGAGGGAGAGAAAGAATCACAAGCAGGCTCCATGCTGTCAAAACAGAGACCTACATGGGGCTTGATCTCATGAATCATGAAATGACCACAGTTGGACATTTAAACCACTGAGCCATCCAAGTGCCCCATGAAATGTTTATTTTAATTGAAGGAATCAGGATTAAATGAACACTGAAGAATATGGTGGGCTCCACCGTTAAGGCTACCTGTTTAGTAGCTGATCAGGCAAATGCTTTCCTTTAGCTTCTGTGGCATTTGCCTTTGCATGTCCAACAATTTTTATAATATTAAGTTGTTTTAGTAATTATACAGTTTGTAGTAATTGCAATAATTGTTTTCCATTTTTATTTTTTTTATTTTTATTTATTTTTTTTATTTTTTTAATGTTTTATTTATTTCTAGGAGAGAGAGAGAGAGAGACAGCGTGAGCAGGGGAGGGTCAGAGAGAGAGGGAGTCACAGACTAAAACAGGCTCCAGGCTCCGAGCTGGCAGTCAGCACAGAGAACCCACGAACCGCGAGATCATGACCCAAGCGAAAGTCGGACGCTTAACCGACTAAGCCATCCAGGCGCCCCTGTTTTCCATTTTTAATAGGTTGTCTAGCAGAGATCAGAAATTTTCTTTGTTTCCATAGCATGCCCAAGTAATGAATGGTTCCAAAAGCAAAATGGCTGTCACCATAAATATTAGCCATTTTATCTTTTGCTAGCTGGCAAGCCCCAAGAAGAACTATTAATTATGCCTGTTGAGCTTACTTAACAGTTGGTAAATAAGAGCTTTCAGTAATATCAGTTAGTGATATGATAGCATATGCAGTTTGGTAATGTCCTTGTTCATCCTTAGATAAGAGTTGTTTGAAGACCATATTAGGTCTTTATTATTAAGAGGCACTTCCTTTAAAGCATTTCTTGGTGTAAGAAGATAATCAGTTAACATGATGCAATTATGGGAATTAAGGTGTGAACTACCTTCTTGTGTTAGTAGTAAGAGTAAGAGGGATTAAGAAATGAAAAATCATTTCTTGGTGTAAGAAGATAATCAGTTAACATGATGCAATTATGGTAATTAAGGTGTGAACTACCTTCTGGTGTTAGTAGTAAAAGAGATTAAGATTATGACATCTGTTAGTTGCAGATAACAAGAGTAATTCATAAGAACCAAGTTGGCTAAAAGGGAAATGTTGGGTATAATGAGCATTCAGAAGGGCTTCAGTTAAGTGAGGCAAATAGATAACTAAAGGAGAGCTCATAAGTATTTATTCAGTGGCATTACAGAGGAGCGATGTGGCAGAAATTCCCCTTAAACAGGGTGGGGGGATCCCTTAGCTACTGAGTCAAATCTTGTTGTTGACTATAATATCTTAGTTGATGATAGTAATTGCTATGCTTTTGAGCTAATACTCCTACGTAATGCCCTCTATCTTCATGTATAAAGAGAAAAAAAGGGTAATTTATAGTTAAGGTGACCAAAAGCAGGGGTCTGAGTTCATATAGACTTCAGTATTTCTACAGATTTTTGTCCTTCAGGGATCCAGGTTATAGGGCCAGATTGGTCTAAATTTAATAGATTTTTTACAAGTTTACTAATTTATTTGTGTGTGTGAGAGAGAGAGACAGAAAGAGAATTTAAAGTAGGTCCTGTGCTGTCATTGTGGAGCCTGATATAGGGCTCGAACCCATGGACCGTGGGATCATGACTTGAGCTGAAACCAAGAGTCATATGCTTAATTGACTGAGCAAGTCAGGTGTCCCCATCTTTAATATATTGCATAAAGGTTGAACTATAAGGGAAAAATTAGGTATCTAATTTTGGCAATAGCCTGTAAGTCCTAAAAATCATCTTAATTGTGTCTTGGTTTTGGGTAAATGAAAAACCAAAATACCTCTTATTATTTAAGCATATGTCAGTAGGCCATCTTTTTTTTTTTTTTTTTTTACAAATAGTTTATTGTCAAATTAGTTTCCACATAACACTCAGTGCTCATCCCCACAAGTGTCCTCCTCTATGCCCATCCCCCCCTCCTCCCCACATCCATCAGTCCTCAGTTTTTGTCAGCATTCAAGAGTCTCTCATGGTTTGCCTCTCTCCCTTTCCCCCACCATTTCCGCCCTTCTTCTCCCCCTTGTTCCTCCGTCAAGTTCCTCCTAATCCTCCTATACGTGCAAACATGATATTTGTCCTTCTCTGCCTGACTTATTTCGCTCAGCATAACACCCTCAAGGTCCATCCATGTTACTACACATGGCCACATTTCATTCTTTCTCATTGCCATGTAGTATTCCATGGTATAAATAAACCACATTTTCTTGATCCATTCATCTGTTGATGGACACTTAGGCTCTTTCCATGTTTTAGCTATTGTGGAGAGTGCTGCTATGAACATTGGGGTCCATGTGCTCCTATGCATCAGCATTTCTGTATCCCTTGGGTACATTCCTAGCAGTGCTATTGCTGGGTCATAGGGGAGTTCTATTGTTAGTTTCCTTAGGAACCTCCACACTGTTTTCCAGAGGGGCTGTACCAGTTTACATTCCCACCAACAGTGTAGGAGGGTGCCCGTTTCTCCACATCCTCGCCAGCATCTAGAGTTCTCTGATTTGCTCATTTTAGCCACTCTGACTGGTGTGAGGTGGTATCTCAGTGTGGTTTTGCTTTGTATTTCCCTGATGAGGAGGGATGCTGAGCATCGTTTCATGTGTCTGTTGGCCATCTGGATGTCCTCTTTGGAGAAGTGTCTGTTCATATCTTCTGCCCATTTCTTCACTGGGTTGTTTGTTTTTCGGGCGTGGAGTTTGGTGAGTTCCTTATAGATTCTGGATATTAACCCTTTATCTGATATGTCATTTGCAACTATCTTTTCCCATTCCGTTGGTTGCCTATTAATTTTCTGGGTTGTTTCCTTGGCTGTGCAGAAGCTTTTAATCTTGATGAGGTCCCAATCATTTATTTTTGCTCTTGATTCCCTTGCTTTGGGGGATGTGTCAAGTAAGAAGTTGCTGCGGTGGAGGTCAAGGAGGCTGTTTCCTGCTTTCTCCTCTAGGGTTTTGATAGGGTAATGGAACAGAATTGAGAACTCAGAAGTGGACCCAAAAGTATACACCCAACTGATCTTTGACAAAGCAGGAAAGAATATCCAATGGAAAAAAGACAGCCTTTTTAACAGATGGTGTTGGGAGTATTGGACAGCAACATGCAGAAGAATGAAACTAGATCATTTTCTCACACCATGCACAAAAATAAACTCAAAATGGATAAAGGACCTGAACGTGAGACATCTTTTATATCATCCTATTTTAGTGGTATTTTACTATAGGTAAGCAAAATTGTAATTTGTCTCATGAGATTTTATGGCCCTAAGAGACCAGCTGTTTTAACAAAAATAAAAAAAAAATAGTGTTCTTTTGAGAATCTCTTTCTGTGTTTAAGCATAACAGTAGGTAATCTACATATTGAATGAGAGAAGAGTATTGTGGAAAAGTCACATCTTCAAAATCATCTCTTAAGATCTGGGAAAACATATGTAGGACTTTTACCATATCCCTGTGGCCGTACAGTCCTGGCATATTGGCAACCTTCCCAGGAAAAGGCAAATGAATACTGACTATCATTATCTGCATGAAAAAAAAGTATCACATAGGTAAATTACTGAAAAATATTGGGCGTCAGTGCATACAGCAGAAAGTATTGTGTGAGAATTAGAAACTCTAGGGTTCTTGGCCTGACAATAGTGTTTATAGTTCTCAAATCTTGGACACAACTCCATACTTTAGCATTGAGGTTTATTTATTTATTTATTTGAGATAAAAAGGGAGGTGAGGGGCAGAGAGAGTAGGAGACATAGAATGCAAAGCAGGCTCCATGCTCTGTAGCACATAGCCCAACAAGGTCTCTATCTCATGAACTGCAAGGTCATGAAGTGATCTGAGCTGAAGTTAGACACTTAACCAACTGAGTCAGTCAGGCACCCCTATAATGAGGGGTTTTTGTTTTGTTTTATTTTGTTTTGTTTTGTTTTGTTTTGTTACCAGAAATAAGGTACTAGGAATAAGTCCCTTTTTTTTTTTTAAATTTTTAAATGTTTTATTTATTTCTATGAGAGAGAGAGACAGCATGAGCAGGGGAGGGTCAGAGAGAGAGGGAGTCACAGACTCTGAAACAGGTTCCAGGCTCTGAGCTGGCAGTCAGCACAGAGCCCGATGCGGGGCTCGAACCCACGAGCCGCGAGATCATGACCTGAGTGAAAGTCGGACGCTTAACCGACTAAGCCACCCAGGCGCCCCGAATAAGTCCCATTTTTAAGTAGTCTTGAATAATTGGTTAAATTCCATTTGTAAGTTTGAGTTTTAATGGATATTGACAAACACTGGACAATGGTTTGGATTCATCTGTAGGTATTTCAGTTGGAATGGCAAGCTTAATTTTTCCTATATCACTGGAAGAAGTAAACCATAATTGTTCTGGAACCGGAGATAATGAATGATTGTTAAGTTTATAGACTTGATTAGCTTGATTTAAAGCCATAATCCTTTCAGAAATGTCTTTTTGAGCTTCAATTATATTTTCTAAATTTAAAAATGATTTTCCTTTCTGTGAGAAAGAGATATGCGTTTTTACATCTCTGAGTTGAAAAGTCACAGATTTAGATTAATATACCTGGAGAGCTTGATTTGAAACCCTTATCATTTGGATAAATTCTTTACTCTGAAGAAGAGGGCACTGTATCACAGTAAGGTTAAGTATAGGTAATGTGTCTCCTATGTCCATCAAAGCCTTATTAATTTCCCCTTCTATAATAATGTCAATTTCTCCTATTGTTTTTGTAAAGAGTAAGGGGAGTCCCCTCTTGATTTTTTCAGAGAAACCCTATTCTGTTTTTATATTGTTTTCAAATCCCGTTTCAATTTATAACACTCTTTTAATATGACCAAAATTTTTACAATAATAACATATATGATTATAAGTTGGACTTTGGATTTATTCTTTGGAATGATTTTTTCTGAGGTTTATTAACTGTTGAAGCTGCAAATTCATGACCTTGACAGGGTTAGCTTTCTCTTTTTTGTTATTGTTGTTTTATCTGACTGATCTGGAAAGGATATGAAGGTAGAGGTGGTTAATGAGGCCCATTCCGCTTCATATTGCCTAATGACATTATCCAAGTCTTCATCTAAGCCTTCTGAGAAGGAAAATTTAGTAATGGATTATTCCGATGATTTTGAAAACTCTCAGGAAACATCTCTGAAAACTTTAAAATCATAAAAATCAAACATGTATTCTCTTGGTTTATGTTTATATTGTTGAATTTTAGTCCAATTGACATTTTTAGAAAATATGCTAGATATTGCCTGGGATAGTCTATGAGCAATATATCTGCCTCATTCTCAACCACTTGATTCATATTTAGGAGTATCCTCTATAAGGGTTTTCCATTTCCATTTTATTCATTCATACTTTGGCTTTGGTGTCAGAACCAGCATATGTATAAGTTGCTATAAGTCATGATAACCTGCTTGTATGCCTTTAAAGTAAGGTCAAATTCCTGAATAAAACTTATAGGGACCTGCAATGCATTGGGAAGTCCTAGTAAGATTTTTAAGTTCTGTCCTTGTTCAAGGAGCATAAATGAGGGCTGGTTCACCTTTCCCTATAGTGAGCTTTTCTTTAAATGGAGCTGCAATAACCTTTATGTCTTTGGTAGCCAGATTTGAGGCTTAGAACTTTCAGAAGAAAAATATTGTGGGAGTAGGGTAAACAAGTCAAGGTAAGAGAGTTCAGTTAGAAGCAGGTATAGAAAAGTAAGGAAACAAGGAATTTCAGTAGCTGTTTTTGGGCATTTAATCCAGTTTTGCTATCACTTCTAAAAGTGTCTCATTAGTTTCCTACAAGGAAGACAGTTTATCATTATCTCTCTTATAAATTACTAAATACCAGTTAAAGTATGCTTCTCATTCAGATGATTTAGACTTATAGCTGGCTCTCCTCAATTGTGTACTGAAGAAAATCAATTTAGACATATCAGAAGAACCCATCTAAGGCTCAGGTTATCCTTCATTAGATCTTCCATTTAAATAATCACTTGCAGGTAGAGGATCCACATGTGTTACAGACTGCCAGAGTTCCAATGAGTGTTTGTTAATTTCTCGGCTTTGCTCTACCTTTAATGGATGGTTCCCCATTCCTTTTAATTTCAGTTTACTTTTAGAACAATGTTTGAATAAGATCTAAAGATGTTAAATGTGGTGGATCAAGAGGGTGCTGCTCATGTGTGTTACATCCACGTGGCTGTGCTGTTCTCTTTTATGTGTCCCAGGTTCTTCCACTGGCAGTTTAATACAACTATGGTGGCTCAGAGGACAGATGAACAATCTTTTTGTCTGCATCCCTGGACAAACCAATTTTTAATTACCTTGTGAGATGGAAATTCTTATTGGATCACTACACATCCCAAGGAATATCCTCAGATACTTTAAGTAGGCATTTAAAGTCACCTTAAAGTGACTTTTGGCTGGATGGAGCAAATGTTACTTCTCTTCAGAGATGAATGATTCAGTCTTTCATATTTCTATCCATTATTTTATCCAAGACTTATATTAATAAAATCAATTAGTATAATACCAAATTAAACAACCAGCCCATTTTAACTCTATTCCCTCTAGGTTACTCCCCCTCTAGAGAATATAACCAGTGATATTAATAGCTCAAATAAAAGTCAGGATCATCAAATCAAGTTGAAGATATATGGTTATCAGGAGAACTTACCTAATACACCTGTGAGGTGCTCCGGGGTCAGAGGAGCACAAAGGGCCTGTACTGGTACCAAGCTCCAAGTTTCAGATGATTCCCAGGTGATCTTGGGTGACTTGTTCTAATATCCTGCCAACTACACCATGAAATCCTGACATAAAATGAGCAAAATGTTTAGTGGTTTTCCTCCCTTGAAAGAAAGAAACAGTATTATTTCAGCCCAAGTTAAGACAGCTGCCCAGAATACAAAATTTTTACAAAGAAGACAGTGCTCCTGAGAGAAAAATTTTAATACAGAGGTTATATATGTTTTGTTTTGTTTTACATCAGAGTTATAAATCATCATAATATAAGACATCCCAGAAAGGTACAAAGTTTATTTTATCCTTTTAGTGTATAGAAGGTTGTAGGCTTTAGAGGACTGGGAACATAGGGAAAATTTTACTCTTATTTTTAGTTAGAAATGTTTATGTTATTTGTTAATGAGGCATATATACGATGTGTACTCAGGGCAGAAATAGAGCCTGTGGGGGCACCTAGGTGGCTTAGTTGGTTGAGTCTTGAACTCGTGATTTTGGCTCATGTCATGGTCTTACAGTTTCTTGGGGTTGAGCACCACATCTGGCACTGTACAGACGGCATGGAGCCTGTCTAGAACTCTATCTCTCCCTCTCTTTCTGCTCTTCCCCCACTCGTGTTATCTTTCTCAAAATAAATAAAGTTAAAAAAACAGAAATAGAACATGTAATCTGATGTATGGTTAAGTCATTCTGACCTTGGAAAAATTTAAAAGTATAGGTTCCCTGAGAGCCAGGAATATAGCCCACAGTATTAAAAGTTGAAATATTCATACTCTGACTAACATATTTCACCTAGAATAATACCATCTAGTTCCAGCAATGTCTTTGCAAATGAAAGATTTCTCCTTTTTTTGATGGCTTAGTATTGTTCCAGTGTGTGTGTATGTGTGTGTGTGTGTGTGTGTGTGTGACATATTTTTTATCAAGTCATCAATAAATGGACGGTTTGGTTGTTTTGATAATTTGATGATTGTATGTAATGCTTCTATAAACATCTGAGTGAATCTAAACCCTTTGAACTACTATTTTTGTTCTCTGGGTAAATACCTACTGATACAATTGCAGGGTCATAGGATACATCTATTTTCTTTATTTTTTTGTATGATCCCATTTATTTTTTTAATCTAATTTATTGTCAAATTGGTTTTCATAAAACACTCAGTACTCATCCCAGCAAGTGCCCTCCTCTTTGCCATTACCCACTTTCCTCTCTCCTCCACCAGCATCAACCCTCAGTTTGTTCTCAATCTTTAAGTCTCTTGTGGTTTCCCTACTTCCTTCTCTGTAAGTTGTTTCCCCCTCCCGCCCCCAATAGTCTTTGATTAAGTTTCTCCAGATCCGCATATGAGGGAAAACATATGGTATCTATCCTTCTCTGTCTGACCTATTTCTTTTTTTTTTAATTTTTTTTTAATGTTTTATTTATTTCTAGGAGAGAGAGAGACAGCATGAGCAGGGGAGGGTCAGAGAGAGAGGGAGTCACAGATTGAAACAGGCTCCAGGCTCTGAGCCGGCAGTCAGCACAGAGCCCGACGCGGGGCTCGAACCCACGAACCGCGAGATCATGACCTAAGCGAAAGTCGGACGCTCAACCGACTAAGCCACCCAGGCGCCCCTCTGTCTGACCTATTTCACTTAGCATAATAACCCTCCAGATCCATCTACATTGTTACAAATGGCCAGATTTCATTCTTTCTCATTGTCATGTCCATTGTATATATAAACCACATCATTTTTACCTATTCATCAGTTGATAGACTGATTTAGGCTCTTTCCATGCTTCGGCTGTTGTTGAAAGTGCTGCTATGAACATTGGGGTACATGTGCCCCTATGCATCAGCACTTCTGTATCCTTTGGATAAATTCCTAGCAGTGCTATTGCTGGGTCATAGGGAAGTTCTATTGTTAATTTTCTGAGAAATCTCCACACTATTTTCCAGAGTGGCTGCCCGGTTTGCATTCCCACCAACAGTGTAAGAGGGTGCCCATTTCTCCACATCCACACCAGCATCTATAGTCTGATTTGTTCATTGTAGCCACTCTGACCAGCATCAGGTGATATCTCAGTGTGGTTTTGATTTGTATTTCCCTGAAGATGAATGACATTGAGCATCATTTCATGTGTTGGCCATCCGGATGTCCTCTTTGTGTCTGTTCATGTCTTCAGCCCATTTCTTCACTGGATTATTTGTTTTTCCGGTGTGGAGGTTGGTGAGTTCCTTACAGATTTTGGATACTAGCCCTTTATCTGATATGCCATTTAGAACAATATTTTCCCATTCTGTGGGTAGCCATTTTTTTAATTGATTGTTTCCTTTGCAGTTCTGAAGCTTTTATCTTGGTGAGGTCCCAATAGTTCATTTCTGTTTTGATTTACTTGCCTTTGGAGGTGTGCTGAGTAAGAAATTGCTGTGGCTTAGGTCAAAGAGGTTGTTTCCTGCTTTCTCCTCTAGGGTTTTGATGGTCTCCTGTCTCATATTCAAATCCTTCATCCATTTTGAGTCTATTTTTGTGTATGGTGTGAGAAAGTGATCTAGTATCATTCTTTTGCATGTTACTGTCCAGTTCTTTCAGCACCATCTGTTAAAGAGGCTGTCTTTTTTCCACTGGATATACTTCCCTGCTTCATCAAAGATTAATTGGCCATACATTTGTGGATCCATTTCTGAGTTTTCTATTCTATTCCATTGGTCTATGTGTCTGTTTTTATGCCAATACCATACTGTCTTGATTATTACAGCTTTGTAGCAGATCCTAAAGTCTGGGATTGTGATGTCTCCCATTTTGGCTTGCTTCTTCAATATTAGTTTAGTGATTTGGGGTCTTTTGTGGTTCCATACAAATTTTAGAATTGTTTGTTCTAGCATTGAGAAGAATGTTGGTGCAATATTGATTGGGATTGCATTGCTTTGGGTACTATTGAAATTTTAACAATATTTATTCTCCCGATCCATGAGCATGGAATGTTTTTCCATTTCTTTCTGTCTTCTTCTATTTCCTTCATAAGTTTTCTATAGTTTTCATCATACAGATATTTTATGTCTTTGTTTAGGTTTATTCCTAGGTATTTTATGTTTTTTGTGCAATTGTGAATTGGAACAGTTTCTTGATTTCTCTTTCTGTGGTTTCATTGTTGGTGTATAAAAATGCAACCGATTTCTATACATTGATTTTGTACTTTGCGACTTTGTTGAATTCATGGATCAGTTCTAGCATACTTTTGGTGGAGTCTGTAAGGTTTTCTAGAGTGTCATGTCATCTGCGAAAAGTGAAAGTTTCATTTCACCTTTGTCAATTTTGAATACTTTTATTTTCCTGTCTGATTGCTGATGCTAGGACTTCCAGCACTCTGTGAAACAACAGTGGTGAGAGTGGACATCCCTGTTGTGTTCTATCTCAGGGAAAAAGCTCTCAGTTTTTCCAAATTGTGGATGATATTAGCTGTGGGTTTTTCATAAATGGCTTTTATGATGTTTAAGTATGTTTCTTCTATCCTGACTTTCTTGATTTTTTTAAAATGTTTATTTATTTTTGAGACAGAGACAGAGTGTGAGTAAGGCAGGAGTAGAGAGAGAGGGAGACGCAGAATCTGAAACAGACACCAGCCTCCGTGCTGTCAGCACAGAACTTGATGCGGGGCTCAAACCCACGAACCGTGAGATCATGACCCAAGGTGAAGTCAAACGCTTAACCGACTGAGGCACCAAGGCGCCCTCGAGGGTTTTTATTAAGAAAGGATGCTGGGGCACCAGGGGGTCTCAGTCAGTTAAGCGTCATACTTTGCCTCAGGTCATGATCTCACGGTGCGTGGGTTCGAGCCCCGCATCAGGCTCTGTGCTGACAGCTCAGAGCCTAGAGCCTGTTTTGGATTTTGTGTCTCCCTCTCTCTCTGAACCTCCCCTGCTCACACTGTCTCTCTCTCTCTCAGAAATACATTTTTTAAAAAAATTTAAAGAAAGAAAGGATGCTGTATTTTCTCAAATGGTTTTTCTACATATATTGACAGGATAATCTGATTTTAATCTTTTATTTTCTTGATGTGATGTATCACATTGATTGATTTGCCAGTATTGAACCAGCCCTGCAACCCAGGGATAAATCCCACTTGATCATGGTGAATAATTTTTTTATATGCTGTTGAATTCAATTTGCTAGTATCTTGTTGAGGATTTTTACATCCATATTCATCAGGGATATTGGCCTGTACTTCTCTTTTTTTTGCTAGGTCTCTGGTTTGGGAATCAAAGTGATGCTGGCTTCATAGAATCAGTCTGGAAGTTTTCCTCCCATTTTTAATTTTTGGAAGAGCTGGAGATGAATAGGTATTAACTCTGTTTTAATTGTCTGGTAGAATTCCCCAGGGAAGCCATATGGCCCAGGGCTTGTATTTGTTGGGAGATTTTTGATAACTGATTCAATTGCTTCACTAGTTACGGGTCTGTTCACATCTTCTATTTCTTCCCGTTTGAGATTTGGTAATGTGTGGGTGTTTATGAATGTGTCCATTTCTTCTAGAGTGTCCAGTTTGTGGCATATGATTTTCATAGTATTTCCTGATTTTTGCTTGTATTTCTATGGGGTTGGTTGTAATAAATCCATTTTTATTCATGATTTTGTCTATTTGGGTGCTCTTTCTTTTTGTTTGAGAAGCCTGGCTATAGGTTTATCAATTTTGTTTATTTTTTCAAAAAACCAACTTGATTTCATTGATCTGTTCTACTGTTTTTTTATTTTTATTGTTGTTTGTTTTCTTTTTGATTCTATTTTGTTTATTTTTCTCTTGATCTTTATTAATTTTCCTCCTATGCTTGGCTTGGGGTGTATTTTCTGTTCTGCTTATGATTCCTTTAGGTGTGCTGTTAGATTTTATATTTGGGCTTTTCCTAGTTTCTTGACATAGGCCTGGATTCGAAAGTATTTTCTTCTTAGAACTGCCTTTGCTGTATCCCAACGGGTTTTGATTATTGTGTTTTCTTTTTCATTTGTTTCCATATTTTTTTAATTTCTTCTCTAATTGCCTGGTTGACCGATTCATTCTTTAGTAGGATGTTCTTTAACCTCAATGCTTTTGGGGGTTTTCCAGACATTTTCCTGTGGTTTATTTCAAATTTCATAGCATTGTGATCTGAAAGTATGCATGATATTATCTCAATTATTTTATATTTATTTAGGGCTGCTTTGTGACCCAGTATGTGATCTATCTTAGAGAATGTACCATGTGTATTCGAGAAGAAAATGAATTCCACTACTTTGGGATGTAGAGTTCTAAATATATCTGCCAAGTCCATCTGGTCCAATGTGTCATTCAGGGCCATTGTTTCTTTAGCGATTCTCTAATTGATCTTTCCATTGCTGCAAGTGGAGTATTAAAGTCCCCTGAAATTAGCACATTCTTATCCATAAGATTGCTTCTGTTTGTGATCATGTTAAATATGTATTTGGGTGCTTCCGAATTTGGTGCATAGACATTTATAATTGTTAGTCCTTCCTGATGGATGGACCCTGTAAGTATTATATAATGCCCTTCTTCATCCCTTGTTACTGCCTTTACTTTAAAGTCTAGATTGTCCTATATAAGTATGGCTACTTTAGCTTTCTTTTGACTTTGGCTAGCATGATAGATAGTTCTCCATCCCCACACTTTCAGCCTGAACGTTTCCACAGGTCTAAATTGAGTCTCCTGTAGACAACAAATAGATGGGTCTTGTTTTTTTTTTTTTTTTTCCTGTCCATTCTGCTACCCTATGTCTTTTGCTTGGAGCAGTTAATCCATTTACATTCAGTGTGATTATTGAAAAATTTGGGTTTAGAGTCACTGTGTTCTCTGTAGGATTCATGCTTGTAGTGATGTCTCGATACTTTGTGTTCCTTGCAACTTTTCCCTCATGGAGCCCCCCTTAGTATCTCTTGTAGGTCTGGTTTAGTGGTCATGAATTCCTTCCATTTTTATTTGTTTGGGAAAACCTTTATATCCTTCTATTCTAAATGACAGACTTGCTAGGTAAAGGATTCTTGGATGCACATTTTTCCTGTTCATCACATTGAAGATTTCCTGCCATTTCTTTCTGGCTTGCCAGGTTTCAGTAGATATATCTGCTACTACCCTTATGCATCTACCTTTGTATGTTAAGGCCGGTTTATTCCTAGCTGCTTTCAGAATTCTCTCTTTATCCTTGTATTTTACCAGTTTCACTATGATATATCATGCAAAGATTGATTCAAGTTACCTCTGAGGGGAGTTGTCTGTGCTTCCTGGACTTCGATGTCTGTTTCCTTCCCCAGGTTGAGGCATTTCTCATCTATGATTTGTTCAAGTTCCCCTTCAGCCACTTTCTCTCTCTTCTTCTTCTCCTCGAATTCCTCTGATACAGATATTGTTCCATGCGATTGCATCACTCAGTTCTCCAATACTACTTTCATGCTCCTGGATCAATTATTTCTCTTTTTCTTGACCTCCTCTTTTTCTGGGACTCAAATCCACGAACCACGAGATTATTCCCTCAGCAGAAGTCATGCGCTTAACTCAGGAACCCCATTGCTGATTGTTTTTTGTAGGGATTGAATGAAATGTGTAGATTGCTTTAAGTAGTGTAGACATTTCACAATATTTATGCTTCCGCTCCATGACCATGGAATGTATTTCAATTTCTCTCTGTTGGCCTTAATTGTGTTTTATCAGTGTTTTATAGTTTTAAGAGTACAGGTCTTTCACCTGTTTGGTTAGGTTTATTCTTAGGTATCATATGGTTTTTGGTGCAACTATAAATGTGATCAATTCCTTAATTTCTATTTCTGCTACTTCATTATTGGTGTATAGAAATGAAACATATTTCTAATGTTGATTTTTGATCCCATGCCTTGGCTGAATTCATGTATCAGTTCTAGTAAATTTTTGGTGAAATCTTTTGGGTCTTCTATCTAGAGTATCATGTTCTTTTTGAATAGAAAAATTTTGACTTCCTCCTTACCAACTTGTAAGCCTTTTGTTTATTTTTGTTATTAGATTGCTGAAGCTAAGAATTAGAGTATTATTTTAAATAGCAGTGGTAAGGGTGGACATCCCAGCCTTGATCCTGACCGTAGAAGAAAATCTCTGCTTTTTTCCTATTGAGAATGATAATAGCTGTGGATTTTCATAGATGGTTTTTATAATGTTGAAGAATGTTCCATCCTACCTACTTTGTTGAAGGTTTTTATCACGAATGGATGATATTTTTTGTCAAATAATTTTTCTCCTTCTATCAAGAGAATCAGATGGTTCTTATTCTCTTATTAATGTGATGAACCATGTTGAATGATTTGCAAATACCGAATCAGCTCTACCACACAGGAATAAAAATTGATCACTGTGAATAATTATTTTAATGTGCCATTGAATTTAATTGCTAGTATCTTCTTGAGAATTTTTGCATCCTTTTTCATCAGGAATACTGGTCTGTAATATTTTTTTGAGTTGGGTCTTTGTTTGGTTTTGGACTCAACATAATGTTCACCTTATATAATGAGTTTGGAAGTTTCCTTCCACCTATATATTTTGGGGAAGTTTGAGAAGAATAGGTATTATGTCTGTAAATATCTGGTACATTCCCCTAAGAAGTCACACAGACCTAGAATTTTGTTTATTTGGAGATTTATTTTTCTTCTTCTTCTTCTTCTTCTTCTTCTTCTTCTTCTTCTTCTTCTTCTCCTTCTTCTTCTCCTTCTTCTTCTTCTCTTTACAACTAGTTTATTGTCAAGTTGGTTTCCATATAACACCCAGGGCTCATCCCCACAAGTGCCCTCCTCCATGCCCATATCCCCTTCCCCCACCACAACCATCAGATCTCAGTTTGTTATCAGTATTCAAGAGTCTTTCATGGTTTGCCTCTCTCCTTCTCCCCCACTAGTTTCCCCCTTCTTGTCCCTCATGATCCTCCATTAGGTTTCTCCTAATCCTCCTACATGTGCAAACATATGGTATTTGTCCTTCTCTGTCTGACTTATTTCGCTCAGCATAACACCCTCAAGGTCCATCCATGTTGCTACACATGGCCAGATTTCATTGTTTCTCATTGCCATGTAGTACTCCATTGTATAGATAAACCACATCTTCTTGATCCATTCATCCATTGATGGACACTTAGGCTCCTTCCATATTTTGGTTATTGTTGAGAGTGCTGATATGAACATTGGGGTACATGTGTTCCTATGAATCAGCACTCCTGTATCCCTTGGGTAAATTCCCAGGAGTGCCATTGCTGGGTCATAGGGGAGTTCTATTGTTAACTTTTTGAGGAACCTCCACACTGTTTTCCAGAGGGGCTGTACCAGTTTACATTCCCACCAACAGTGTAGGGAGGTGCCCGTTTCTCCACAACTTCGCCAGCATCTAGAGTCTTCTGATTTGCTCATTTTAGCCACTCTGACTGGCGTGAGGTGGTATCTCAGTGTCGTTTTGCTTTGTATTTCCCTGATGAGGAGGGATGCTGAGCATCGTTTCATGTGTCTGTTGGCCATCTGGATGTCCTCTTTGGAGAAGTGTCTGTTCACATCTTCTGACCATTTCTTCACTGGGTTGTTAGTTTTTCGGGTGTGAAATTTGGTGAGTTCCTTATAGATTTTGAATATTAACCCTTTATCTGATATGTCATTTGCAATTACCTTTTCCCATTACGTTGGTTGACTATTAGCTTTGTGTATTGTTTCCTTTGCCGTGCAGAAGCTTTTAATCTTAATGAGGTCCCAACAGTTTATTTTTGCTCTTGGTTCTTTTGCTTTTGGGGATGTGTCAAGTAAGAAATTGCTGCGGTGGAGGTCAAGGAGGTTGTTTCCTGCTTTCTCCTCTAGGGTTTTGAGGTTTCCTGTCTCATGTTCAGGTCCTTGATCCATTTTGAGTTTATTTTGTGTATGGTGTGAGAAAATGATCTAGTTTCATTCTTCTGGATATTGCTGTCCAGTTCTCCCAGCACCTATTGTTAAAGAGGCTCTCTTTTTTTCCATTAGATACTCTCTCCTGCTTTGTCAAAGACTAGTTGGCTGTATACTTTTGGGTCCACTTCTGAGTTCTCAATTCTGTTCCATTCGTCTATGTGTCTGTTTTTGTGCCAATACCATACTGTCTTGATGACGACAGCTCTGTAATAGAGACTAAAATCTGGGATGGTGATACCTACCGTTTTGGTTTTATTCTTCAGTATTACTTTGGCTATTCAGGGTCTTTTATGGCTCTATACAAATGTTAGGATAGTTTGTTCTAGTGTTGAGAAGTATGCTGGTGCAATTTTGATTGGGATTGCATTGAATGTGTAGATCGCTTTGGGTAGTAATGACATTTTAACTATATTTATTCTTCCAATCAATGAGCATGGAATGTTTTTCCATTTCTTTGTGTCTTCCTCAATTTCCTTCATAGCTTTTTGTAGTTTTCATGATACAGATCTCTTATATCCTTCGTTAGGTTTATTCCTAGTTACTTTATGGTTTTTTGTGCAATTATGAATGGGATCAGTTTTTTGATTTCTCTTTCTGTTGCTTCATTATTGATGTATAAAAATGCAACCGATTTCTGTACGTTGATTTTGTACCATGAAACTTTGCTGAATTCTTGGATCAGTTCTAGTAGGCGTCTGGTAGAGTCTGTTGGGTTTTCTATGTAGAGTATCATGTCGTCTGCGAAAAGTGAAAGTTTGACTTCTTCTTTGCCGAATTTGATGCCTTTGATTTCCTTTTGTTGTATGATGGCTGATGCTAGGACTTCCCGGACTATGTTAAACATCAATGGTGAGAGTGGACATCCCTGTCGTGTTCCTGATCTCAGGAGGAAGCTCTCAGTTTTTCCCCGATGAGAATGATGTTAGCTGAGGGTTTCTCATAGATGGCTTTTATGATGTTTAGGTTAGTTCATTCTATCCCAACTTTCTCGAGGGTCTTTATTGAGAAGGGAAGTTGTATTTTGTCAAATGCTTTTTCTGCATCTCTCGAGAGCATCATATGGTTTTTATCTTTTTGTTGCTGATGTGATGTATCCTATTGATTGATTTGCAAATATTGAACCAGTCCTGTAACCCAGGAATGAATCCCACTTGATCTTGGTGGATCATTCTTTTTATGTGCTGTTGGATTCAATTTGCAAGTATCTTGTTGAGGATTTTTTCATCCATATTCATCAAGGATATTGGCTTGTAGTTCTCTTTTTTTTCCCCTGGATCTCTGTCTGGCTTGGGAATCAGAGTGATGCTGGCTTTATAAAATGAGTCTGGAAGTTTTCTTTCGATTTCTATCTTTTGGAATAGCTTGAGAAGAATTGGTATTAATTCCGTTTTAAATGTCTGTTAGAACTCCCCTGGGAAGCCATCAGGTCCAGGGCTTTTATTTGTTGGGAGATTTTTGATAACTGATTCGATTTTTCAGTAGTTATGGCTCTGTTCAGATTTTGTATTTCTTCCCGGGTGAATTTTGGTAGTGAGTGTGTATTTAGGAATTTGTCCATTTCTTCTAAGTTGTCCAATATGTTGGCATACAATTTTTCATAGTATTCCCTGATAATTACATGTATTTCTGAGGGACTGGTTTTTAAGAAGTCCGTTTTCATTCATGATTTTTTCTATTTCGGTGCTCTCTCTTTTCTTTTTGAGAAGCCTGGCTAGAGGTCTGTCTGTTTTGTTTATTTGTTCAAAGAACCAACTCTTGCTTTCATTCATCTGTTCAATTATTTCTTTGGTCTCTATGTTGTTTATTTCTGCTCTGATTTTTACTATTTCTCTTCTTCTACTGGGTTTGTGGTGCTATTGTTGCTCTTGCTCTAGTTCCTTTAGGCGAGTTGCTAGATTTTGCACTTGCGCTTTCTCTAATTTCTTGAAATAGACCTGGAGTGCAGTGGACTTTCATCTTAGAACTGCCTTTGCCACATCCCATAGAGTTTGGATTGTTGTACTTTCATTTTCATTTGTTTCCATATATTTTTTAAATTTCTTCTCTAAGTGCCTGATTGGTCCCTTCATTCTTTAGTTGGGTGTTCTTTAACCTCCATGTTTTTGGAGGTTTTCCAGACTTCTTCCTGTGATTGATTTCAAGTTTCAAAGCATTGTGATCTGAAAGTGTGCATGGTATGATCTCAAGACTTTCATATTTATTGAGGGCTGCTTTATGTCACAGTATGTGATCTATCTTAGAGAATGTGCCATGCGCACTTGAGAAGAAAGTGAATTCCTTGGCCTCAGGATGCAGAGATCTAAATATATCTGTCAGATCCAACTGTTCCATTGTGTCATTCAAGTCCATTGTTTCTTTAGTGATTTTCTGTCTGGTTGATCTATCCAGTGCTGTAAGCAGAGTATTAAAGTCCCCTGCTATTAGCACATTCTTATCTACAGAGTTGTTTCTGTTTGTGATTAATTGTTTTCAGTATTTCGAAGCTTCCATATTCGGTGAGTAGACATTTATAATTGTTAGTTCTTCCTGATGGATGGACCCTGTAATTATTATGTAGTGCCCTTCTTCATCCCTTGTTATTGTCTTTAATTTAAAGTCCTGTTTTTCCCATATAAGTATAGCTGCTCAAGCCTTTTTTGACTTCCTGTAGCATGATAGATATTTCTCTATCTCCTTACTTTTAATCTGAAGGTTACTTCCCATCTAAAATGCATTTCTTGTAGACAGCAAATAGACGGATTTTGTTTTTTTATCCATTCTGTTACTCTACGTATTTTGATTGGAGCCTTCAGCCCATTTACATTCAGTGTTATTATTGAAATATGTGGGTTTAGCATCATTGTGTCCTTTGTGGGGTACATGCTTGTGGTGGTGTCTCTCGTGTCTTCGTTCTTTGCAAACTTTCCCTCAGAGAGTACCCCTAAGGATTTCTTGTAGGGCTGGCTTAGTGTGATGACAAATTCTTTCAATTTCTGTTTGTTTGGAAAGACTTTTATCTCACCTTCTATTTTGAATGACAGGCTTGCTAGACAGAGGATTCTTGGCTGTATATTTTTTCTGTTCATCACATTGAAGATCTCCTGCCATTCCTTTCTGGCCAGCCAAGTTTCAGTAGATAGGTCTGTCACCACTCTGATAGGTTTCCTTCTGATGTTAAGGTCTTTTCTCCCTAGCTGCCCTCAAAATTCTCTCTTTGTCCTTATATTTTGCCAGTTTCACTATTATATGTCATGCAGAAGACTGATTCAAATTACGTCTGAGCGAGTTCTCTGTGCCTCTTGTATTTCAACGTTTACCTCTTTCCCCAGGTTGGGAAAGTTCTCTGCTTAATTAGTTCCAGGACTCCTTCAGCACCTTTCCCTCTCTCTTCCTCTTCTGGGATTCCTATGATACCGATATTGTTCTGTTTGACTGTATCACTGACCTCTCAAACTCTTCTTTCATGTTCCTGGATCAGTTTGTCTCTTTTTTTCTCATTTTCCTCTTTTTCTATAATGGTGTCTTCTAAATCACTTATTCTCCTTTCCGCCTCTTCAATCCGTGCATTGGATGCCTCCAGTTTAGTATGTATTTCATTTATCCCATTTTTAAATTCATCCTGCCTATTTTTGTTCTCCATGTTGTTTTTAGCCATAGTTTCTTTGAGGTCCTCTATGCTTTTTGAAACCCCAGTGATTAATATTATGATTATTGTTTTAAAATCTTGTTCAGTTATGCTGCTTATATCCGTTTTGAGCAGTTCAATAGCTGTCAATTCTTCTTGGAATTCTTTGGAGGAGAGGTCTTTCATTTCGTCATTTTAATTAGCTTTCAGTCTTTTGTTAATTTTAAAGACTTGTTATGCTCTCTGCCCCTGTGAGCACTGCTGTACCCAAGAAGACTCTTTGACTGTCTAGGGCGTATCCTTTCAGAAAGTGTTCTTTGAATGGTATCTCTTGGTCTCTCTTGTTGAGTCCTTGGTTATTTTATTTTCCTACTCGTAGTGGTATTTGGGACTCTTCACCATGTGTACTTTGGCTTGTTTCTTGAGGTAGCCCTGGAGAAGAAAATATACAGACAAACACACAGGGAACAGAAGGATACAAACGCACAGACAAATCCAGGAATCCTGCTAACTGAGAGGGAAAACTAAAAAGTAATGAGAAAAGATGGATGAGGGAAGGCGAATGATAGAAAATAAAAATACATTAGAAAGTCAAAAAAAAAAAAGAAAAGAAAAGAAAAGGAAGAAAGAAGAAAACCGATAGAGAAAGATTGGTTTAAAGCATATAACCAGATTTCCCTCTACAATTAAATAGCCGGGTGTATCCAGTGCTGGTTAAAGAGCATAGAGAAAGACAGAGATGATAGGGCAGAGATGATGCAAAATTGGAAATAGAATGAACAGGCAGAAGGTTAAGAAGCTTTTTTTTTTTTTTAATTTTTTTTAAATGTTTTATTTATTTCTAGGAGAGAGATAGAGACAGCATGAGCAGGGGAGGGTCAGAGTGAGAGGGAATCACAGACTCTGAAACAGGCTCCAGGCTCTGAGCTGGCTGTCAGCACAGAGCCCGACGTGGGGCTCGAACCCACGAACCGCGAGATCATGACCCAAGCAAAAGTCGGACGCTTAACCGACTAAGCCACCTAGGCGCCCCAAGAAGCTTTTTTCAAAGAGTTAAAGGGTGGAATATGGTTGGAGAGGTAAGAGAAAGATGGTGGTGTTATCCAGAGAAACTATCTAGTCTGATTACTCCTGAGGCTTTGTTGTACTGCCATTTACAGTTCTGCTGGTCGCTGCTTCCCTGTTACTGGGATTTGAGTGGAGGGTGGGGAAGTGTCGCAGCCTCAGATCCAACGTGGTCAAGGAGCAATACAACCTGAGTGCGTTTGGGGAATGTTGTCACTTTAGGTCCACAGAGTCCGTGTCACCTCATCCCGCCGCAACTGCTTTACTGGCCGCACCTGCTTCAGCAGGCAACTTTTCGCTCAGAGAGCCGCTGCTTCACCGGTCGTCCGCTCCACTTCACCGGGTCGCCGCTGCTGCTACTTTAGTGGGACGGTGTTGCGCGCACCACTACAGCTTCACCCGCACCGGGGCCGCCTTTGCAGGCGTTGCTGCTGGTTCACTGGGCCGCTGCAGCCATGGATGGTGCCGGGCAAATGGCAGTTCAATTTTTCCTGGCGCCTTCTGGGACCAGGGCACCTAGTTTGAAGTCAGCACCCTAGCCAGAGCTAAAAAACACTGTCTTTCCAAGCCGAGGTTTTTTTTTTTTCTCTTCTCCAGGGATGGTTCTATGAGCAATCTCAGCTTTTCTTTCCTTTCCCTTGGACTCACTGCAGCTCACCACCACTCACCGGTTTATCACTCACGGCAGCTGCATGCAAGCGGGTTCCCTCCCCTCTCTTGGTATCTCTGGGTCCAGTCCAGCTTTTTTTTTTTTTTTTTTCCCTAGGAGAGAGAGAGAGACAGCGTGAGCAGGGGAGGGTCAGAGTGAGAGGGAGATACAGACTCTGAAATTGGCTCCAGGCTCTGAGCTGACAGTCAGCACAGAGCCCGACGCGGGGCTCGAACCCACGAACCGCGAGATCATGACCTAAGCGAAAGTCGGACGCTTAACCAACTAAGCCACCCAGGCGCCCCAAGTCCAGCTTTTATCTTCCCCTGTTCGCACTCACGCGCTTATGAGGTTTCCTTCCCAGTGTACTCTGTCTCTTCCTCTTCCCAAACTCCTGTGGTTCAGTGTCCTATGACTTCAGGCCTTTTCTGTTTGAGAGATGAGTGCAGGCGAAATGTATGGTGCTCCCTACTTCTCTGCCATCTTGCCTCGGAGCTGTTTGGAGATTCTTGAAAACTGATTCAATTATTTTGCTGGTCATAGGTTTATTAAATATTTCCTCTCCTTGCTTTTTAAATTTGAGTAGTTTGTATATTTCTAGGATTTTTTTCCATTCCTTACAGATTGCCCAGTTTTTTGGAAAGTAATTTTTCATAATAGTCAGATTTGTTTGTACTTCTGTGGTGGTGTTATAATCCCTCCTCTTTACTTTGTGATTTTATTTATTTGGGTCCTTTATATTTTCTTTTTGATACATCTGGCTAGGGTTTTATCAATTTTATTAATCATTCAAAGAACCAGTTTTTAGTTTCCTTGATTTGTTCTACTGGGTTTTATGTTCATTTCTATATTGTTTATTTCTGTTCTAATCATTATTTCCCTTCTGCTAGCTTTAGGCTTTATTTGCTGTTCCTTTTCCAACTCTTCAGGTATAAGGTGTTTCTATCTGCTTGTAAAGAGAAACTTGATCCAAAATATAACAATAAATAAAAATAATAAATAATAAATAAATAAAATCAGATAAATGGATAAATTGCTTTTTCTGTATCCAAGGGTAGAAAGCAAACACAGAAATAAAAACAAAGGAAGCTACATCCTTTTTCCCTAGATCTATGATCATTAGACTTGATGCGTGCAAAGCTTTTGTCCTGGGGGTGAGGCCTGCTATGCTGATGCTCAGGACGATTTCCCGTACAGAAGATGCACGTGTGGAGTTCAGAGGGATGGGTCCTGGTGTACTCTGCCAAGGTGTCACCTTGCTTCAGTAATTTGCTCACTGAAGTCCATCAGTATTGATGGACAAGGGGAAAAATGGCTCTGCCCCACTCTCTTGTCTCAAGTGAGGAGCTCGCAACCACCACTCTTCAGAAACCTTCCCAGAAGAGGAAATGATGACTTCTGTGTTTTTACACTTCTATCAGAACCCTGCCTTCACCCTGTCTGTGTCTGAGCTGTCTGCTTGCCAGGCAGAACAACACTGCTGTGTTTTATCACAGATGCAGCTGGATTTCAAAGCTCCAAACTTCAGAAACTCAGAGACTCCTGCAGCATGGACCTGCACTGATTCTCGGGGGTGAGGGGTATTGCTGCACTGCGGCCAGATGATGGTTTGTCCCAGAAAACGGTCACATGACCACACAGTGGCTCAGGGTTTATGGTAAAGCACAGCAGAAAGTCAGCACCAAGGCTCACTTCTCTCACAGTGACTTTACTCCTAAGCTGGTGAATGGGGCATCTCAATGGAATCCACAGATTCTTTTCTCTCTGGAGGGGCCATGCTACTTTTCCAAAATGCATTCCAAGAAAGAGAGCTTTTCTCCTCATGTGACCCAGGTGATCCTCAGACCACACTATCTGCTCCCAGGTCTCTCAGATACCTCCCCACCAGAACACCACTAAGCATGCCAGATACGACCCTAGGAATGACTTGTACCTCTAAAACTTCAGACTTTGTGCTCTGTTGCTTATAAAGATTTGCAATATTCAGCACCTTTTTCTTTTCCTAGTCAATAGTTTAGAGGAAGAATTTTCTTTTTTAAAAAAATTAAATTTTAATTATTTATTTCTGAGAGAGAGAGACAACATGAGCAGGGGAGGGTCAGAGAGAGAGGGAGACACAGAGTCCAAAGCAGGCTCCAGGCTCTGAGCTAGCTGTCAACATAGAGCCTGGCACAGGACTTGAACCCAAGAGCCATGAGATCATGAACTGAGCTGAAGTCAGACGCCTAACCGACTGAGACACTCAGGTGCCTCTGGCGAAGAGTTTTCTTCTGCAATCTCCTGTGTGTGTTTTCACTCTTTTTTCATTCTTTCTCACTCTCTCTCTCTCTAGGTCTGCTCTCGATGACCAGAACTTCCTTTCCTCCATAGTGCCCACAGCTCTTTTCTCTCCCAAATCAACTGTCAGCAGATCCTATCTTCCACCAAGTGGTCATTTTTCTATTTGTAGATATGCAGCTTTTTTTTTCAGTCCTCAGATGTATTTCTTATGTGTTCAGAATGATTTGTTATTTATTTAGCTGTATTCAAGGGACTAGGTGATCCTAGAGTCAGCCTGCTCTTCCATCTTAACTGCTCCTCCATTCATCTTTGATGGACATTTTTTGAGTTACTCCCAGTTCTTGGCTATGATGAATAGTGTTGCTATGAACATGGGTGTCTCTTGGAGACAATTGTCTTTATTATATGCCCAGAAGTAAGATTGCTAGTTATATGGTTGTTCTGTTTTGCATTTTTTCAGGTTCCACCATACTGTTACCTATAGTTGAACCATTTTACATTTCTATGAACAACGTACAAGGGCTCTAAATTCCCCATATCTTTTCTGGGATTTCTAATTTTTTAAAAAAAAATTCTTTTTGATAGTGGTCATCCTAACAACTGTGAGGTGATATTTCATTATGGTAGTTATTTGCATTTTTCTAATGATTAATAGTGGTAAGCATCATTTCATATACTTGTTGACCATTTTTGTATCTTCTTTGGACAAATGGCCACACAGTTTCTTTGTTCATTTTTTAAATCTGGTTGCTTTGTTTTCTAGGTATTAACTTATTATCAAATATATGATTTCCACATATCTTTCCCATTCCATTAGTTGTGTCTTCACTCTCTTAATTGTATCCTTGGATGCACTTCTAAGTTTTATGTGTCTCCATTTGTCTATATTTGCTTTGATTGCTAGTGCTTTGGTGTCATAGTCAAGAAATCATTGCCAGATCCAATGTTGTAATGTTTTCACCTATGTTTTCTTTGAGGATTTTTATAATTTTGACTCTTATATTTAGGACTTTGATACCTTTTGAGTTAATATTTATATATGATATAAGGTAAGATACCACTTCTATTGTTTTGCATGTAAATATCCAGTTTCTTCAACACCCTTGGTTAAATAGAATGTCCTTTGTGTATTGAGAAGTCTTTGCATCTTTTTTGAAGATTACCTGACCTAAACATAAGAGTGTATTTCTGGGTCTGTTATAATTCACTGGTGTATATGTTTGTCTTTATACCAGTGCCACACTGTTTTGGTTTCTTTAGCTTTGTAATATGTATTGAAATGAGGCAGTGTGAATCTTCCAACTTGGCTCTTCATTTCCAAAATTATTTTGGCTCTTTGGGGTCCCTTGATTCCAAATAATTGTAGGATGATTTTTTTTCTATTTCTGTAAAAAAATGCTATTAGAGTTTTGATAGAGATTGCAATGAACCTATAATTACTTTGGGTAGTATTGACTTTTTTAGCAATATTAAGTCTACTAATCCATGAACATAAGATGTCTTTTTATTTCTTTGTGATTAAAAAATTACTTTGGTTTATGTCTTGTCATTTTCAGTGTACTCTTCTTTCACCTCTTTGGTTAAGATGCTTCCTAAATATTTTATTTTTTTCAATGCTGTGGTAGGTAGAGTTGTGTTCTTAATTTCTACCTCAAACTGTTCATTGTTAATGTCTTGAAGTGCAACTGACTTTTGGTGTGTTCATTTTGATTTCTGGAACTTTGTTAAATATGTTTATTACTTCTAACATTTTTTAATCTTTAGGATTTATACATAAAAATCATGTTATCTGCAAACAGAGATAATTCTACTTCTTCCTTTCTAATTTGGATGTTTTTCTTGCCTAATTACTCTGGATAGGATTTTTAGTACTGTGTTTAATGGAAAGTCCAGAGTAAGAAATCTCATCTTGACCTTGTTTTTAGAAAAAAATATTTCAGTCTTTCACTATTTCATATTATATTAGCTATAATTTTTCTCATATATAGTCTTTATTACGTTGAATTGGTTTCCCTTTATTCCCAGCGTATTAATAATTTTTATCATGAAAGTGTTGAATCTTGTTAACTGTTTATTAATGCATTATATGATATAAACATGTAGGTTTGCCTTTCATTCTGTTCACATGGTGTATCACATTTGTTGATTTTTTCCTCATGTTGAACTATTCTTACATCCAGAAATGAATCCCACTTTTTTTTGTGGTGTGTAACACTTCTAATGTGCAATAAAATTTACTTTGCTAAATAACTCTTTCTGGAGGATCAATATTCATTAAGGGTATTGGTGTTTAGTTTTTTTCTTTTCTATTTGTCTGGTTCCAGGATCAGTGTAATTATATTTTTTTCTTTTTTTTAATTTTTATTTATTTCTAGGAGAGAGAGAGAGAGAGACAGTGTGAGCAGGGGAGGGTCAGAGAGAGAGGGAGTCACAGACTGAAACAGGCTCCAGGCTCTGAGCTGGCAGTCAGCACACGAGGCTCGAACGCACGAACCGCGAGATCAAGACCTAAGCGAAAGTCAGACGCTTAACCGACTAAACCAGCCAGACCCCCCCAGTGTAATTGTATTTTTCAGCTACAAATTTCTGTTTGTTTCTTTTTTATGACTTCTATCTTTTGGTCATTATTCTCATTTTTCTCATGCACTTCTTGATATTGTGTAATTTTCTCTGTTCTCTCATTGAATATCTTTAACAAGTTATTTTGAATTCTTCACCAAGAAATTAAATAATCTGCTTCTCTTTAGGTCCAATTTCTGTAGTTTTATTTTGTTTCTTTCATGGAGCCATGCTTTCTGATATCTTTGCTTGCTTATGATCTCTTGTTGAGATTTGGCCAGTTGAAAAAACAGCCTCTTCTCTCAGTCTTTATGAACTATTTTTGTTTTGTTTTGTTTTCAGGGGAATACTTCACCAGTCAGCCCACCTAGAAGTTAGGAACTTCATTAACTTTTTCTGGTGGTATGTTCTCTGGAGTTGAGTGTGTACTTTTAATTGTCTCAATTATCATAAGCTTCTTGTCCCTATTTTTTTCTCAGGAATTTGTAATATTTTTCTCTCTTTGGCATTTGTTTGTACAACTGAGGAATTTCTGTAGCTCTGGTGTAATGTGACACTCCCCTACATTTTCTTGAGTGGAAAGGACTATATGTAATCTAGAAATTTATGGCCTTGAAGGAGTCTTGGCACCAGGCAGGGAAATACCAGAAAAGGCAACAAAATAAGGTTAATATTATGAGAAAGAGAAGCTTAAATAAAGGAGTTTGATAATTTTCTTCCAGTCCTTTATTGTCCTTTGAAGACAAATTTGAGTTCTTCTACTGGTTCACAGGAATAAGATGGTGTATTAGCTGGCATACTAGTTTCCCATGAAGTAGGTGCAGGTTTAATTCTTGGTATAGGAGTCAATGGTTTCTATCTAGTTTCATCTAATTTTATACAGTGGAAGCACAAAATACGACCCAGTAGGGGCTCTTCCACTTTGGAGTTAAATCACCTGCTATACTAGGCTTTAAATAAAGCCTGTATTACACCTTTAAATAAACCATGTTTCCTGGGTTTATATAGGGTGTGTTTCTAGGAACTGTCAATTCAAGTTTAGAGAGGATATGATGTGCATATTCTATTAGAGATTATGAATTAACAAAGCCTCAGTGAGTAATTTAATAAACCAATATAATCTTTATCTATTGATAAGTCTACAGTAAGAAAATATTTTTCATATACAATTGTTAGGAGAATCCCATGAAGAGGGGGCATAAGGCAAGGTGACAGGCTGCAAACACCACCTAGCCCAGGTGAGATATGTGTAATATTCCTCAGGCACTCTTGTCTTCCCACGAACAAAGGAAAGGGGGAAAATGGTTAACTGATACAGATTAGTCTTGCAAGACAAGAGCATCCATCAGTTTACAAATATCTTAGTAAATTATAAGAAAAAGGCAATTTTGTCAATAGCCTAATCTTCAGAAATCTATAAACTCAGTTTACTGGAGCCCCAACATCACCTTCCCCTCCATAATGATGTAGGGAACAAAGGCAGAAGGAAATAGCAGATAGAATTAAATTTCCTTATAACCTCCAGCTCATTGACAAATACTTGAGGCTGGCAGAGAAAAAGTTTCCCCAGGAACTGTCTACTATCTTACTGTTAATGTTTTGCTAGAGGGAAACACAATCTTAACACAATAGCTAGGCCTCCAGTACCTGTGAGTCTTCTTTAGCATATGAAAATCTCTTTGGAAATTTCCCCTTGACTTTACCTCCCACAACTCCCAAGTATAAAAGCAGTTTCTTCACAGGGTCCAGGGCACCTCTTTCTTGCCCATGAGTCCTGTCCCTATGCTTTAATAAAATCATCTATTTGAACCAAAGTAATCTTCAAGAATTCTCTCTTGGCTGTCACCTTTGAACTCCAAGAACCCCAACATCATCCCCAAACTTCATCAGTATCATTTATAATTTCTCCTCTTTCATTAATAATTTTGTTGATATTGGTTCTCTTTTTTTTATAGTGTAGCTAGAAGTTCGTCTATTTTGTTCATCTTTTCAAAAAACTAATTCTTAGTTTTTTTAAATTTCTTACATAGTTTTTCTGTTCTCCACTTTATTTATTTTTACTCCAATCTTTTATTTTCTTCCTTCTGCTAACTTTGGGCTTAGGGTATTCTTTTAATTGTCCTTGAGGTATGAAGGTAAGCTTTTTGTTTTTTTGGGGGGGGATCTTTTTATTTTTATTATGTATGCGTTTATAGCAATAAACTTCTCTCAGAACTGCTTTTGCTGTATCCCAACTATTTTGATATGTTGTATTTCCTATTTTATTTGTTTCAAGATGAGTTTTTATTTCCCCTTTAATTTATTCTTGGACCCATTGGTTGTTAAGGAGAATGTTGTTTTATAGTTAGTTCTTTATACACCTAAGGCGTTCAATAGGCAACCACATGTGGATATTTAAATTAAAATTACATAAAATTAAAATTTCAATTTCTCAGTCACACTATCCATATATCAAAACTTTAATAGCTAGGGGAGGGGCAAGATGGCGGAGAAGTAGGGAGCTCTGTGCATTCCACTCGCCCTCATATCTCACATGGAAAAGATCTGAAGCCATAGGAAACCTTACAGAACCCAAGAGACTGGGAGAAAAATGACACAGAATCCACTGAGAAAGACTTCTAACGTGAGTGCCAACTGGGGAAGATAAAATCGGGCAAGGATGGGAGCTTCACAGGGATGGGGGCAATCCCCCTCTGCGGAGAGTGGGAGGGGAAAGAGAGAGTCCGAAACTACTCAAGACACGGTCCCTGTCGCTGGAAAACAGAAAAACATCCGCTCGGGGCACAGAAGGACCGTGCGCACCAAATTCCTGAGCACCAGGTCCCTGCGCCAACTCGTCCAGGACTGGGCCACGCGCCGACCGCTCCTTGAGCTCCTGGCTGGCTGGACCCATAGAGGGAAGGCTAAGGGCTTAAATCTGGGAGATTTGCCCTCGAGTTCATGTTTCGGGTGACGACACAGAGGGACCTGGTTACCCGCTCTCCAGCGGGCCCGGCACTCCCCCACAAGCAAACCCCCATCCTTGTTCGCCAACCCGACCTGGAGGAGAAGGAAGCATGATTCTGGCTGCATCCCCAGGGCTAGGCAAGAAGCTTGGAATTGCCCTGAGGGGATCGCCTGTGAGGTTGAGTCTAAGGCAATTTCAGTGGGGTGCGTGGACTGGGATTTGGAAACTAGGCCTGCTTGGGTTAAATAGCATGACCCACTTTGGCTGCGCCTCCAGCATGGGGAATTTATACACCCAAAAAAGCGAGGTGCAAGGCTTGGTTCAAGAAGGGACTGGAGAGCCGCACTCTCCTCCCCACAACCGCCAAAGCAGAACTCCCGCCTGACACATTGGATCACACCATACCCATCACTGCTAGAGAGCTGCCCTCCTCCTTTTTTTTTTTTAATTTTTCTTTTTTCTCGGAACACTCACCTGATTAACTCTGGTCACCAGCTTGCTTAAACAGTCACATTTAGTCCATTCTGTAGATGTAAATTCTACACCTATCTACCTTATCATCTCTGTCACTCAGGAGTAATTAGACTATATACTTTCTTTGGATAACACCAACATCCTACACTCACTTATCCAATCATATTTCACCATTTAGCTCTTTGAAAAAAGTTTCTTCCTTCTGCCTGTTCATTCTATTTCCAATTTTGCCTATCCCTGCCCTGTCTTCTCTCTCTTTCTCTATGCTATTCAACCAGCACTGCATACACCCGGGTATTTAATTGTAGCTGGAAAATCTGGTTTTATGCTTTAAACTGATTTTTGTCCATCAGTTTTCTTCTTTTTTCATTTTCTTTTCTTCTTCTTGACTTTTTTGTGTATTTTTTATTTTCTTTTATTCGCCTTTCTTCCTCTGTCTTTTCTCTTAAATTTTTCCTTTTCCCTCTCTGTTTGCATGTTTGTCGCATTTGTCTGTGTGTAGGTGTGCCTCTTCTCCCTATGTGTTTGTCTTTTTTTTTTCTTCTCCAGGGCTACCTCAAGAAACAAGCCAAAGTACACATGGTGGAGAGTCCCAAATACCACTACGAGTAGGAAAATAAAATAACCAAGGACTCAACAAAAGAGACCAAGAGATACCATTCAAAGAACACTTTCTGAAAGGATACGCCCTGGACAGTCAAAGAGTCTTCTTGGGTACAGCAGCGCTCACAGGTACAGAGACCATAACAAATCTTTAAAACTAACAAGAGACTGAAAGCCAATTAAAATGATGAAACGAAAGAGCTCTCCTCCAAAGAAATTCCAAGAAGAATTGACAGCTAATGAACTGCTCAAAAGATATATAAGCAGCAAACTGAAAAAGGCTTTAGAACAATAATCATAAACTTAATCGCTGGGCTTGAAAAAAGCATAGGGGACATCAAAGAAACTATGGCTACAAGCAACATGGAGCATAAAAATAGGCATGATGAATTAAAAAATGCGGTAAATGAGATACATAATAAATTGGAGGCGTCCAATGCATGGATTGAAGAGGCAGAAAGGAGAATAAGTGATTTAGAAGACACCATTATAGAAAAAGAGGAAAATGAGAAAAAAAGAGACAAACTGATCCAGGAACATGAAAGAGGAGTTCGAGAGTTCAGCGATAGAATCAAACGCAAAAATATGCGTATCATAAGAATCCCAGAAGAGGAAGAGAGAGGGAAAGGTGCTGAAGGAGTCCTGGAACAAATTATAACAAACAACTTTCCCAACCTGGAGAGGGAAGTAGAAGTTGAAATTCAAGAGGCACAGAAAACTCCCCTCAGACATAATTTGAATAGATCTTCTGGAAGACTTATCATAGTGAAAATGGCAAAATATAAGGACAAAGAGAGAATACTGAAAGCAGCTAAGGAGAAAAGGGCCCTAACATACAAAGAGAAAAATATCAGAGTAGTGATAGACCTATCTACTGAAACTTAGCAGGCCAGAAAGGAATGGCAGGAGATCTTCAATGTGATGAACAGAAAAAATATGCAGCTGGGGCGCCTGGGTGGCTTAGTCGATTAAGCGTCCGATTTTCGCTTAGGTCATGATCTCGCGGTTCGTGGGTTCGGGCCCCAAGTCGGGCTGTGTGCTGACTGCCAGCTCAGAGCATGGAGCCTATTTCAGAGTCTGTATCTCCCTCTCTCCCTGACCCTCCCCTGCTCACACTGTCTCTCTCTCTCCTAGAAATAAATAAAAATATTAAAAAAAAGAAAAAAATATGCAGCAAAGGATCCTCTATCCAACAAGCCTGTCATTCAAAATAGAAGGAGAGATAAAAGTCTTTCCAAAAAACGGAAATTGAAAGAATTTGCCCCCACTAATCCAGCCCTACAAGAAATCCTGAGGGGTACTCTCTGAGGGAATGGTTGCAAGGAACAAAGATACCAGAGACACCACCACAAACATGAACCACACAAAAGACACAAAGACTCTAAACCCACATATTTCAATAAAACCACTAATGTAAATGGGCGGAATGCTCCAATAAAAAGACATATGGTAGCAGAATGGAAAAAAATAACAAAATCCTTCTATTTGCTGCCTACAAGAAATGCATTTTAGGCTGGAAAATACCTTCACATTAAAAGTAAGTGGACCGAGAAATATATATCATGCTACAGGAAATCAAAAGAAAGCCGGAGGAGCTATACTTATATTAGACAAACTGGACTTTACTTTAAAGACAATAACAAGGGATGAAGAAGGGCATTACATAATAATTACAGGGTATATCCATCAGGAAGAACTAACAATCATAAATGTCTATGCACCGAATATGGAAGCCCCTAAATACTTAAAACAATAAATCACAAACAGAAACAATCTTATAGATAAGAATGAGCTAATAGAAAGGGACTTTAATACTCCACTTACAGCAATGGAAAGGTCAAACAGAAAAAAAATCACTAAAGAAAAAATAGACTTAAATGACACATTGGACCAGATGGATCTGACAGATATATTTAAAACTTTACATCCTGAGGCCTGGGAATTCACTTTCTTCTCAAGTGCGCATGGCATATTCTCCAAGATACATCACATACTGGGACATAAAGCAGCCCTCAATAAATATAAAAGAATTGAGATCCTACCATGCACACTCTCAGATCACAATGCTTTGAAACTTGAAATCAATCACAGGAAGAAGTCTAGAAAACCTCCAAAAACATGGAGGTTAAAAAACCCTACTAAAGAACGAATGGGCCAATCAGGGAATTAGAGATGAAATTTAAAAATATATGGAAACAAATGAAAATGAAAACACAACAATTCAAAATCTATGGGATGCGGCAAAGGCAGTCCTAAGAGGAAAGTCCATTGCACTCCAGGCCAATGTCAAGAAATTAGAAAAAGCGCAAGTCCAGAATCTAGCAGCTCACCTAAAGGAACTAGAGGCAGAGCATCAAGAGCAACCTAAACCAGTAGAAGAAGAGAAATAGTAAAAATCAGATCAGAAATAAACAACAGAGAGAGACCAAAGAAACAATTGAACAGATCAATAAAACCAAGAGTTGGTTTTTTGAAAAAATAAAGAAAATTGACAAATCTCTAGCTGGGCTTCTCAAAAAAAAAAAAGAAAAGAAAAGAAAAGAGAGGGCACCCAACTAGACAAAATCATGAATGAAAATGGACTTATTACAACCAACCACTCAGAAATACAAGCAATTATCAGGGAATTCTATGAAAATTTATATGCCAACTACTTGGACAACGTAGGAGAAATGGACAAATTCCTAAACACACATTCACTACCCAAATTCACACGGGAAGAAATAGAAAATCTGAACAGACCCATAACAAGTGAAGAAATCGAATCAGTTATCAAAATCTCCCAACAAATAAGAGCCCTGGACCTGATGGCTTCCCTGGGGAATTCTACCAGATGTTTAAAACAGAACTAATAGCAATTCTTCTCAAGCTATTCCAAAAATTAGAAATTGAAGGAAAACTCCTGGACTCATTTTATGAAGCCAGCATCACTCTGATTCCCAAGCCAGACAGAGATCCGACAAAAAAAGAGAACTACAGGCCAATATCCTTGATGAATACGGATGCAAAAACCCTCAACAATATACTTGCAAATCGAATCCAACAGCACATAAGAATTATCCACCAAGATCAAGTGGGATTCATTCCTTGGTTACAGGAATGGTTCAATATTTGTAAATCAATCAATGTGATCCATCACATCAACAAAAGAAAAGATAAAAACCATATAATCCTGTCGATAGATGCAGAAAAAGCATTTGACAAAATACAGCATCCCTTCTTAATAATGGCTCTAGAGAAAGTCGGGATAGAAGGAACCTAGTTATACATCATAAAAGCCATCTATGAGAAGTCTTCAGCTAACATCATCCTCAACGGAAAAACTGAGAACTTTCCCCCTGAGATCAGGAACACAACAGGAATGTCCACTCTCACCACTGTTGTTCAATCTAGTGCTGGAATTCCTAGCATCAGCCATCAGACAACACAAGGAAATCAAAGGCATCGAATTGGCAAAGAAGTCAAACTTTCACTTTCCGCAGACGACATGATACTCTACATAGAAAACCCGACAGACTCCACCAAAAGCCTACTAGAACTGATCCAAGAATTCAGCAAAGTTTCATGGTACAAAATGAACGTACAGAAATCGGTTGCATTTTTATACACCAATAATGAAGCAACAGAAAGAGCAATCAAGAAACTGATCCCATTCACAACAGCACAAAAAAAAAAAAACATAAAATACGGAATAAGGAATACACTTAACCAAGGATACAAGAGATTTGTATGCTGGAAACTATAGAAAACTTATGAAGGAAATTGAAGAAGACACAAAGAAATGGAAAACATTCCATGCTCATGGATAGGAAGAATAAATATAGTTAAGATGTCATTACTACCTAAAGCACTCTACACATTCAATGCAATCCCAATCAACATTGCACCAGCATACTTCTCAAAACTAGAACAACCTATCATCAAATTTGTATGGAACCACAAAAGACCCCAAATAGCCAAAGTAATACTGAAGAATAAAACCAAAACGGGAGGTATCACCATCCCAGAATTTAGCCTCTACTACAAAGCTGTCATCTTCAATACAATATGGTATTGGCACAAAAACAGACACATAGACCAATGGAATAGAATTGAGAACTCATTGCTGACCCAAAGATGTACAATCAACTAATCTTTGACAAAGCAGGAAAGCATATCCAATGGAAAAGACAGTCTCTTTAACAGATGGTGTTGGGAGACCTGGACAGCAATATGCAGAATAATGAAGCTAAATCAATCCCTCACACCATACACAAAAACAAACTCAAAATGGATAAAGGACCTGAATGTGAGACAGGAAACAATCAAAACCCTTGAGGAAAAAGCAGGAAACAACCTTCTTGACCTCCACCGCAGCAACATTCTTATTTGACACATCCTCAAAAGCAAGGGAATCAAGAGCAAAAATAAACTATTGGGACCTCATCAATATTAAAAGATTCTCACGGCAAAGGAAACAATCCATGAAACTAATAGGCAACCAATGGAATGGGAAAAGATAGTTGCAAATGACATAGTGACAAAGGGTTAATACCCAAAATCTATGGGGAGCCTGGGTGGCTTAGTCGGTTAAGCGTCCGACTTTCTCTTAGGTCATGATCTCGCGGTTTGTGGGTTCAGGCCCCGCATTGGGCTCTGTGCTGACTGCCAGCTCAGAGCCTGGAGCCTGTTTCAGAGTCTGTGTGTCTCCCTCTCTCTCTGACCCTCCCCTGCTCACACTGTCTCTCTCTCTCTCTCTCCCAGAAATAAATAAAAAACATTTAAAAAAATATCCAAAATCTATAAGGAACTCACCAAACTCCACACCTGAAAAACAAACATCCCAGTGAAGAAATGGGCAGAAGATATGAACAGACACTTCTCCAAAGAGGACATCCAGATGGCCAACACACACATGAAATGATCCTCAGTGTCCCTCCTCATCAGGGAAATACAAATCAAAACCACACTGAGATATCACCTCACGCCAGTCAGAGTGGCTAAAATAAGCAAATCAGAGAACTCTAGATGCTGGCGAGGATGTGCAGAATCGGGCACCCTCCTACACTGTTGGTGGGAATGTAAACTGGTACAGCCCCTCTGGAAAACAGTGTGGAGGTTCCTCAAAAAGTTCACAATAGAACTCTCCTATGACCCAGCAATTGCACTGCTAGGAATTTCTTCAAGGGTTATAGGAATGCTGATGCATAGGAGCACATGTACCCCAATGTTCATAGCAGCACTCTCAACAATAGCCAAAACATGGAAAGAGCGTAAGTGTCCATTAACGGACGAATGGATCAAGAAGATTTGGTTTATCTATACGATGGAATACTACATGGCAATGAGAAAGAATGAAATCTGGCCATGTGTAGTAACATGGTTGGACTTTGAGGATGTTATGCTGAGCAAAATAAGTCAGGCAGAGAAGGACAAATATCATATGTTTGCATGTATAGGAGGATTAGAAGGAGCTTAACAGAGGACCATGGGTTAGAAGAAAGGGGATATAGTGGGGGAGAGGGAGAGAGTCAAACCATGAGAGACTCTTATATATAGAGAACAAACTGAGGACTGATGTGTGTGTGTGGGGGATATGGGGGAGATGTACATGGAGGATGTCACTTGTTGGGATGAGCACTGGGTGTTATATGGAAACCAACTTGACAGAAAACAATTTGTAAAAAAAATAAAAACTTTAATATCCACATATACCTCATGGCTGCCATATTAGACAATGTTGATACAAAACATTTCCATCATTATAATAATTTTTATTGGTAATGCTGATATAAAATAATAGTTGTCAACTAGGGCATTTGGTAATGCCTGAAACATTTTTGGTTTTCACTAGCAGTATATTTGGTATTCTACTGGTGTCTAGTGGGTAGAGGCCTGGGAGCTATTAAACATCCTATAGTACACAGGACAAGTCCAAATAACAAAGACTCAGCAGTCCAAAATGTCAGTAATTATTATGGTGAGAACTCTACCTTAGAATTTATTTTCTTGTGAGGTGTGAGGTAGATAGCTTGTGTTTTGTTTTGTTTTGTTTTGTTTTTATCCGATTAGCCAATTGACTACATACTCAATTATTTTCCTCTGGTTCTTGGTTAAGCTTAAAGTAGAGATTTTTTTCTTCCCTTACATGGTGGACACAGTCTTATTACCTTGTTAATTAAGATACTATTATTTTTAAATTGACTTCTCTCTTATTGCAGATTCTTTGACTCTGCATGTAAGACAACCCCATGTTCCCAGTTCATCTTAGTTTCAACTTCAAGCTAAGTGTTGTTTGATGAAAGGCATTATGAAAGTAATTACTCCTATCTCTGAAAGGCCAACCTTATCACATTTTTATCCCTTAATCCTATGGGTCTCACTCAGCATTTGGTGTCTAGAAAGCAATAAGGAAGAAGAGAGAGGAGACCAGTGAGATTGGAGAAAAGATGAGGCAGACAAAGCAGTGTGTGTGTGGTACAGATGTGGTGTTTTAGCTCCGGTATCTACACTTGATCTACAAGTGTGATTTATCGTCCTCATCTTTTAATGTATAAGATAGTTGTTAATGGGGTTGTCCTGTCCTTGCAAGCTTTCCTATTCTAAGGGTCTGAACTGCCATGTGCAGAAGGCGTTTGGAGGCAGGAGGCAAGCGGTAACTTAGGTAGTGAGACTTGTGGAAACTCAGGCTGTGCAGGCCTCGATCTAGTGCTACAAACCATGAGAGGCTGGGAGAGGTGTGAAGATGGCTACTGTCCCCTAAGAAACTCAGTCCGAAATCCATGGGATGGGCTTCAGGTTTCCTATCCTTGAAATCTTGGCTCTCTTCCTGGCCCACACAGTGCATGAGAAATACCTCACCTCCCCAGAGGTCAGACCTATATTTCCTATCCAAGGAGAAGGATGTTTTGAGAAACGTCTCCCTATTCACAATATTATCTTGTGTTTGATGCAATTAGAAGGGACAGATTTGAACTGATCTTTTCATACATGCATTTTGCAGATAATAATGAGCTGGATGAAATTGATAGGTTTGCCAAGGTCAGGCCTCTCATTGTCCGGATGCACGGACAATTTCCGTGCACGCACCCTTAGAAGAGTTCTACAGCTTTGGTGAGTCCATGTGTGAATACTTTGGGCACCGGGAATCTAAGCAGCTGCCTGCGGGGAAACCCATGCGACTGGGCTACAAGACCTGGTGCGGGACAACCAGCAGGGGTTATCTGGTGTGGTTTGAGCCTTCACAGGGCACATTGCTCACCAAGTCAGTCAGGGGCTTGGACTTAGGAGGCAGTATGGTGGTAAAATTTGTGGATGCTCTTCAGGAGCGTGGCTGTCTGCCATACCACATATTTTTTTGACAAAGTTTTTACAACCGTCAGACTTGTGTCTATTTTGTGGAAAAAGAGGATGAAGGCCACAGTAACTTTTCATGAATATAAGACTGAATGATGTCCCCTCAAAAATCCCCCCCCCGCAAAAAAAAAACTTCAAGAAAATGAAGAAAGGTTCATTTGATTATAAAGTTGATGAGAGTGAGTAGATCATCGTATGCCACTGGCATGATAGCAGTGTGGTCAACATCTGCTCCAATTCTATGGGCATAGAGATAGTGAAGCTGGCCAGCCATCATTCAGAATAACCGAAACATGGACCCAAGTCCATCAACCATCCCTAGTGAAACTGTACCAGGAAAAGGTGGGGAGTATCAGCTGGATGGACCAGAACATTTCCAAGTACAAGGTGAAGATCTAGGCACGAAGTGGTACTCAAGTCTTATTGGAGCTGACCTCAGCAATGCATTACAGTTACACAGGATCTGCAGCTATGATTCCAAAGTGGACCTTCTGACCTTCCAGAGATACGTGGCCTGTGTGTACCTGGAGAACAATATGACAAGGGAAGTGAAGCAGACAGCTGGAAACTGAGAGCCCCTTTGGCATGATTGGCAACTGGGTCATCACCAGGACAAGAAGATCCAGTGTGCCCTCTGACATTAATGTGAGAAATACCATTAAGAGTGTCTATGCCAAGTGCTTCAGGAAATACCACATACAGTGATGTACAATCGGGAGAGGGAGCCCTGCGGATTTTTCATTTATAATGAGATATTGACAGCTGATTTCATATAACAGAAAGAGCACTTGTGTTTTATTTGTGTCGGAAAAAAGAGACCTCAATCCCTAATGACTTGATTTTGTATTTTCCTCCTACTTCATTATTATATTTTTATTGTCTTTTATGTTGCCTACATGCAACATAAATTAATATTTATATTAGAAATACTTTTAAATATATAGATTATACTGTCATTTACTTCAACTCATAGGCCCTTTTTTCCTTTTCAAACTTTGATTTAAATTCCAATTAGTTAACATACAGTACAATATTGGTTTCAGGAGTAGAATTCAGTGATTCATCACTTACATATAACACCCAGTGCTCATCATAACAAGGGCCCTGTTAATACCCATCACCTATCTAGCCCATACTCCACCCACATGCCTCCACCAACTCTGTTTTTTTCTCTATCTTTAAGAGTCTCTTATGGTTTGTTTCCCTTTCTTTTTCTCTTTTTTTCCTCCTCCAGCCCCCTCCAATATGTTCACCTCGTTTGTTTCTTAAATCCCACATATGAGTGAAATCATATGGTATTTGTCTTTCTCTGATTGACTTATTTTGCTTAGCATAATACATTCTAGTTGTATTCAGGTTCTGGCAAATGCCAAATTTCATTCTTTTTGATGGCTGGGTGATCTTCTATTGGAAAGTATATACATGTGGAATCCATTTCTATAAATAATATGAGTTTGCCTCATTATAAGATATACATATACATTTATATACATATAGATGTAGATATAGATATATAATTTTCCCACTGATTTAAATTCTACCTTTATAAATTTCTGAAATATGGAGGGGGGAGAGGTATAGAAGCATAGAAAATATTTTATTTAGAAAATCTAATGGTATGTATTCCAGAAAAATAAAATAGATACATATGAAAATTTCAGCCTATCAAACATCAGAGAAAGCAAGTTGAATATCACTCTGCTTTATTTTATTTTATTTGGGAAGGAACTTTCTACAACAGCACAGATTTAATAGGAGCACATCAACATATTCAGCTGTGTAAAACTAAAATTGATGTTCATTATCAAAGTTAAAATGCAAATAAATTTAGAAAATATATTCTAAACTATTACATTTACAGTAATATCATCAGGATATAAAGATCACATAAGCACATACATGGCAAGAGTAAAATGTGCAATGTTATATAAAATAAATGATGGAAGAAAAAACACAAATGACCAGTTAATATATGTAAGAGGCTCCACTTTGGTGGCAATAAAATTCAAAGAAAAGCAATTACTGGATATCTTTTTTATTACTATTTTTATTTTATTTTATTATTTTATTTATTTCTGAGAGAAAGAGACAGCATGAGCAGGGGAGGGTCACAGAGAGAGGGAGATACAGAATCTGAAACAGATTCCAGGCTTTGAGCTAGCTGTCAACACAGAAGCCGATGCGGGGGTTGAACCCACGAACCATGAGATCATGACCTGACCCAAAGTCAGACGCTTAACCAACTGAGCCACCCAGGTGCCCCAATATTTTTTTTTAAATAAAATGCATTTGTTAATCATACACCATTATTGTTGGTGTAGGTGTAGAAAGGTGGCAGATTAATACAGCACCTGAGGGAGTGTAAATCTGTACAGCCTTTCTGAAGGCAATTTAATAAAGGGTATCCAAAACCCCCAAAACTGATCATACTAATAAAATAAACAGATGCTTAATCCATAGTAATCTAAATAAAAAAGGAGGTAGAAGGAACATACCCTCTCTTCAGAAGAATCTCAGTTAATATAGAAGAAAGGATGGAATCAAAATACTATTTAGCAAACACTACAGCAATAATTTTGCTGGCAAGAACCATCAGTGGATGATAAAGTTAGCAGGACAAACCATTCCCACACAAAATAGATATTACTTACATTTTTAAAATGTTTGTTTATTTTTGAGAGAGACACACACACAGAGTGCATGTGGGGGAGGGTCAGAGTGGGTTCCAGACGCTGAGATGTTAGCGAAGAACCTGATGGGAGACTCGAATTCAGTGAGATCAGACCTGAGCTCAAGTCGGATGTTTAACCGACTGAGCCTCCCAGGCACCCAAAAAGGGGGAAAAAAAACAATAGTATCTCCTCAGTGGAGAAATCAGACAAGTACTACCTCAACAAAAGAAATCAAAGTTAATACCACCAGTAGTGAGATATACAGACATGGCATGTCCCTCTCCCTATCCCCCAAGTATGTTACACTGTGGTATTTCTGCCCTGAATTTAAAAACTGAATTCTAAATCATGAGAAAACATCAGGAAAAATACAAAATGAGGGACATTCCACAAAACAGTTAGCTAATACCCTCTCAAAGGGTAAAAGCTGTAAAAACAAAAAACAACAACAAAAAACAACAACCAAGAATAAGGAACTTTCCAAAATTAGAAGAGACAAAGACAAAATGCAATGCCTGGTCTTGGCCTGGGTTCCACCAAAATGGTTTCCAGAAAGGAAATTAATGGTAAAATTGATAAAACTTAGATAAGGTCTGTGGACTAGGTAATACCATTTTATAACTATTAATTTCCTGGCTTTGGTACTCTACTATGTTTATGCAAATTGTCATCATCTGGGAAAGATGAGCATAAGAAACCATCTGTACTTAAACTTACTGAAGGAATACTTCCAAAAAGAACATTAAAAAGATGTTGTCACTTCTGATGTACTAGACAATTTACAATGTTTTTCCTAAGGAGTTTGTTGAGCAACCTCATTCTATTTTTTAGTTTTTATCTCTGACATAGATGATCCAAAAATATTAGAAGGTACTTACCAGGTATTGTTTACCTTACTGATGATCCAAATAAATTAATTGAAATCATTGTGAAAACACTCTAAAACTCCTAGAAGCTATGGAATGGACAGTTGTGACTCCTCCTTTAAGAGCTGAAGAAAGAAACATTGCTACCGGGATAGTCTAGGTTGTAATAGATGTAGGAGAATGTGCAGTCTGTGAATGGGTCATACCTCCTTATTTCTTTTCATACTTAAAATTTTGGATGAAAAGTGAACATTTTAAATAATATAGTGTGAGATATTTGGAAATCAGATCTTTTACTGCCTCTAGGGTTGTTTGTTGCAGTTGTTATTGTTACTTGCTTTATGAAACTTTTTTGGATTAATTTTGTAAAGTCGTTGTTGTTGTTGTTGTTGTTGTTTTGGTTTTGCCATATGTGGCCAATGAAGTCTCTGCTCAGTGATCTCATTGGTCAGTTAATGCTTTATAGGGTTTTCTTTAAGTGTCTGTAACTAAGTCCCTCAGTCTTTGTTGTGAGCCTCAGTTTGCATGTTGTTACATGCCTTCAATATTATATCAGGCAGTGTACAAATCCACTTCAGCCTTATCTTGCCGCTTGTATTAAGCCTCAGTATTAGATTAGGAGCTTCTTGTGTAATTCCTGAGCAAGCACACAGATCTGGGAATGTGCACAGCCCTGTGAATGCACATGGGATTAATTCCCAGGAATATGTTAGCTCTTTTCAAACTCTGCTATGGACATCTCATTACTCATGTTTTCTTTTTCTTTTACTTTTTTAAAAATATTTTTATTTATTTCTAGGACAGAGAGAGAGACAACGTGAGCAGGGGAGGGTCAGAGAGAGAGGGAGATACAGACTCTGAAATTGGCTCCAGGCTCTGAGCTGGCAGTCAGCACAGAGCCCGACGGGGGGCTCGAACCCACGAACCGCGAGATCATGACCTAAGCGAAAGTCGGACGCTTAACTGACTAAGCCACCCAGGCGCCCCATTCATGTTTTCTTTTTAAACATTTTGTTTAGTCAATCCCTTTCCCCTCCCACCAATTATTGTATGTTATTTTAGAAAACCATGGTGTTCAACAATAGCTTTTTGATTTTTGTTTCCAAATGCTCCTGAGGCCTATTTGTACCAGATGAGTACTGACGCAGATTAGTAAAAAAAAAAAAAAAAAAGGCAATATTCCTAGTTGGGTCTTCCAGGAGATCCACAAACCAATTAAATAATGATAATTATCTGGGGATGAGGCCTTGGAGGAAATCCAACTTTGTCTCGCCCCTCCATTGGCTTCTCAGCCCCTGTTTTACATCATCATTGCAGGCCATTGCTATTCTTTTATTTTTAATAGTTTATTGTCAAGTTAGTTTCCATATAACACCCAGTGCTCATCCCCACAGGTGCTCTCCTCCATGCCCATCACCCCCTTTCTCTCCACCCCACCCCCATCTGCCCTCAGTTTGTCCTCGGCATTCAAGAGTCTCTCATGGTTTGCCTCCCTCCTCCCCCACTATATCCTCCCTTCTTCTCCCCCATGGTCCTCCGTTAAGTTCCTCCTAATCCTCCTATACGTGCAAACATATGGTATCTCTCCTATTCTGCCTGACTTATTTCGCTCAGCATAACACCCTCAAGGTCCATCCATGTTGCTACACATGGCCAGATTTCATTCTTTCTCATTGCCATGTAGTATTCCATGGTATAGATAAACCACACCTTCTTGATCCATTTGTCAGTTGATGGACAGGCCATTGATTTTCAAGAAGGAAAGATAGGAACAGATAAGTTAAAAGTTCACAGTGTTTGCTAACTTTACTTAGATTCACTCGTTTTTATTTAATACATGGTCCTTGTATTACTGAAAGCCTTTCTTTAATTTCCAGAATTCTGAAAAAATTGATTCTGGAAAACTTTTCAATGTTGTTATTGCTTTTATGTAGATAACATTTATCTTCAGGAGTCCTTCATCTGTCATTTTTTTCTAACATTATAGTACCTTCATTTTTGACAAGTTTTGCTGCATATATAATTCTTGCTTGGCAAGTTTAATTTCTGAAATCTGAAGATATTTGTCCATTGCCTTCTCTTTACACTGTTTTTGATGTCTCTTATAATTCTTACTATTTTGGTTCTATACATAATATATATTGTTTTTCTTCTTTCTCAGTGCTTTAAGACTGTCTTTTTATCACTGATTTTAAGCAATTTTATTATGATGTCCCTTATAGTTTTCTTCACCTTTCTTCCAGTTGCTTGGGGTTATTTGAGCCTCCTGGGTTTTGTTTACGTGTATTGTTTAATACTCTCCTCTGAACTATCAGCAGCTTCTTGTTTTTTAGATAATAGATGAGGGGTATTGGCATGGGATTGTAGTATTAAAGAAAAATATATATTGTTTTACCCTCTGGAGATGAGTGGTTTTGGTGGCTAGAGATTTAACAGTGATTGGACAAAGAAGGGGCTCAGTATACTGGTGGTCAAAAATGATTAGCCAGAGTTATGTTCCTGTGCTTGGGGTGGGGTGGGGGGTACTTGTAGGGTTGAGAGGAAGATCAAGTATTAAAGAAATACAAAACCTGAAACTTCGATAATTTCCATTAGGGGTATCTTCAGATGTGAACTTCAGAAGGATACTAATTTCAAAGAAATCATGCATCTCTTTCAAGGTACAGATATAAACATTGATATGCTGGTAAATTAGCTCTCAAAAACAAATTCCTAAAATGAAATAAACAGACTCCCTTATTGGTAGTGTTTGTTAATTACCATGGTTTAAACATTTCTACTATGGCCAGTTTTAAGCTACTAATAGTTTAACAACCAACTTTCAAATTACTGAAAATTTGGGACACTTGTGTGGCTCAGTTGGTTAAACATCCTATTTCAGCTCAGGTCATGAGCTTGAGCCCCACATTGGGCTCTGTCCTGACAGCTCAGATCCTGGAGTCTGCTTCAGATTCTGTGTCTTCCTCTCTCTCTGCCCTTCTCCTGATCATGCTCTCTCTCTCTCTCAAAAATAAATTAACATTAACATTTTTTAAAAAGACTGTTTAAAAATTATTGAAAATTTAACAATTGAGTCTCATGATTCAGTATGACCCAGCTCCAGAATACTGGTAGTGGAATATATGACATACACTATTAACTTTAGGGAAAATAAGCCAATTATAACCTAGTGCAGTGTGAGAATTTTACCAAGACTTGAGAGCCAGGAATAATTCAGCAGACAGAGGAGTCAAAAGGAAACATCTAGTAAGTAACATGTCAAAAAAAAAAAAAAGTGTTCCACAGCATGTTTGAAGACTTCCTCTGCATTGAGAAGTTGGAGGTTGCCTTGGAGACGGTGGTGGATGAAGCTAGTGCAGGGAATGAGGCACAGGTTGCATGAAGATGAATTTTTAATTACTTTTCCAGTGATAAAAACAACTTGGATGAGGGGCGCCTGGGTGGCTTAGTCGGTTAAGCGTCTGACTTTCGCTTAGGTCATGATCTCGCTGTTTGTGGGTTCGAGCCCCGCGTCGGGCTCTGTGCTGACTGCCAGCCCAGAGCCTGGAGCCTGTTTCAGAGTCTGTGACTCCCTCTCTCTCTGATCCTCCCCTGCTCACGCTGTCTCTCTCTCTCTCCTAGAAATAAATAAAACGTTAAAAAAAAAAAAAAACAACTTGGTTGGAAGATGAGTGGAAGTGAGGATGCAAAGAAGTCCTTAGAATATAGTTCTGGAAAATGAAATCTGCATTGACTATTTTATTTCCTGGTTTTATGTCTGAGCCTTAAAAAATTTCACCTAAAAAGTCATGGAAAAGGGGGAAAAATTAGTGTTTATTGGTATGAAAACCAGAGTCTGTGTATTTGTAAATTCTTGCAATTATTTTCCATTTTGTTAATATAAACTTTTCACTGACTCTATTAGCAATATTAAAATGTGTGAAACATTTTGAATGTGTGGAAAATTCCATTTTGCTTATTGTTACTAAGTAGATGCTTGGTTTGGAGAACACAGAAATCTAGGGTTGAAAGACTGGATAACCCCATGAACATGATAACATAGTTTTCATCTTAGTGAGAATTGTCCAGGTATGACAGAGGAATATCGGATACTCTTAAATTCCAACATGAAGGTGGGCTCAACTGAAAGAGACTGGAGAAGACTGGATATATCTGGTTTACATTTAGGTTCATACTTGGTGGGAAACTGAATGCGCAGAAGAGTCCATTTTGAAAGCAAGTTGGTGGCTTTCTCACTGTAACTCAGATGGCTTTGATTTGCATCTTCTTGCTGGTGTCATATGGAACAATTCTGAGAAACTCTGGTGTCAAATCTTTAGAAGAACGTCATTCACTGTTACATTAAATTAGTGAAAACATATCTAAGCAGCTCTGGCTATACAATGCTGAGAGGTAATTATAAAGTTAGAAAGATTCATTCAACTGAATGGATATGTTGTTTGCATAATAGCAAATATCCGCACAGTTGGAATCATTCAGCTCTTATTGCTAACTATATGAAGCATTAGAAAGTTAGCTCTTAGCATTACTTAGAGATTAGTATAGTGCCTAGTGAGAATTGAGGTAAGGTAGCACATAATATATTTTTGAAAATAAGGAATATTATTTAAGGATTGGGATTCCAGTGAAAGGGTAAATTTCTTGGATTGTTTGTCTATATCCTTAACTAATAATATGGGAATTAATTAATATTAGGACATGAAAAAGTAATTTTCTAATCATTTCATATAATAAAATGAAAATTATGAAAAGCCCCCGAATGTAAATGGTTATTTTCCTTAGAGTGAGGTATATAAGACTCAACTATATTGTTTCATAAAATATATAGAAATATAAAACTTATTTCAATGAATGAACATTCAAGAATGTTCTGTTTGCAACACTTTATATTTTTAAGTTTATTTATTTAAATTTGAGTTAGCTAACATACAGTGTAGTATTGGTTTCAGGGGTTGAACACGATGATTTATCACTTGTAAATAACACCCAGTACTTATGCCAACAAGTACTCTCCTTAATGCTCATCATCCATTTAACCCATGCTCCCACCCACCTCCCCTCCAGCTACCCTCAGTTTGTTCTCTGTATTAAAGGATTTCTTATGGTTTGCCTCCCTCTCTGTTTTTATTTTAATTTTCTTTCATTTTTCCTATGTTTATCTGTTGTGTTTCTGAGCGAAATCATATAATACTTATCTTTTTCTGCCTGACTTATTTCACCTAGCCTAATACACTGTATAGATCCATCCATAATGTTGCAAATGGTAAGAATTCATTCTATTTGATCACCAAATGGTATTTACACATTAACACTAAAGTTGAGGTTTGGGGTGGGAAAGAGAAAATGACAAAAAATATTTGGAGAAAAAAATGGAAAAAATAATGAAAAAGACTATAAATGGCAAAAGAATTCAGAAAGGTCATCAAGAAAGGTCTACTGAAAGACATGGGAGACCTGAGCTGGGAGTAATCACAAGTAAAGATAGAGATATTGAGAAACAAATAAAAAGAGAGAGGAAAAAGTAGACGAGGGAGGTACAAAAGAAGAGAGGACATAGGTGAGGGTGGGAGTATTCACAGACTGTATAATGCATATTCCTGCTTTCCTTAACTTTGGGCTTCATATGGGTTTTTCGTCTTTAAAATTTAAGAAGCCAAATAGCCACTAATTCTAACTCTTCCAATTCTTTGATCTGTAAATACTAAGGAATCGTCAGTGCAATAGTGTTAAAGTTACATGAGACCAGGATTTTCCCAGCTCTAGACTAGGTGGATACACAGCATTTTTTTCTTTGCAAGTCCAAGGTAAACTTAGTTCAGTCTGACTTCAGATTATCGTATATGAGTTGGCTGATCTCATATGGGAGAAGAGAGACACAATTTCCTCAGAGGTTAAAAGGGAATAATCAGAATGAAAATATATAGAGAGTCTTCACATCCTATAGGTAAAATAATGGGAACCCAAACCAAAGCAATAAAATGGGTTGTAATCACAACTTCTATCATATACAAAAGGGTCCGAGGGATGGGAGAGGGAGGATGGTTACATTACAGTAAAAATGTCTCAAGATGTGGAATCTAAATTATTCGTGAGAGAAAAAAGTAAAATACAGAAACTGAAATAGTTGGGTTAGAATAGGTAGAATTTAAGATTAATTTAATTATTATATTTAGTGATGAGACTCTGCTTTGTTTCCATATAACACCCAGTGCTCATCCCCACAAGTGCCCTCCTCCATGCCCATCATCCCCCATTCCCTTGCCCCCAAACCCATCAGCCCTCAGTTTGTTCTCAGCACTCAAGGGTATCTCATGGTTTGCCTCATCCCTCTCCTCCAATTATTTCCCCCTCCTTCTCCCCACGATCCTCCATTAAGTTCCTCCTAATCTCCTATACTTGCAAACATATGGTATTTGTCCTTCTCTGTCTGACTTATTTCGTTCAGCATAACACCCTCAAGGTCCATCCATGTTGCTACACATGGCCAGATTTCATTCTTTCTCATTGCCACGTAGTATTCCATCATGTAGATAAACCACATCTTCTTGATCCATTCATCCGTTGATGGACACTGAGGCTTTTTTCATGGTTTGGCTATTGTTGAGAGTGTTGCTATGAACATTGGGGTACACATGCTCCTACCCATCAGCATTCCTATATCCCTTGGGTAAATTCCTAGCAGTGCTACTCCTGGGTCATAGGGAGTCTATGGTTATTTTATTTTATTTTTTTTAGGAACCTCCATGCTGTTTTCCAGAGGGGCTGTACCAGTTTACATTCCCACCAGCAGTGTAGAAGGGTGCTCGTTTCTCCACATCCTCGCCACATCTAGAGTCCTCTGATTTGCTCATTTTAGCCATTTGGACTGGCATGAGGTGGTATCTCAGTGTGGTTTTGATTTGTATTTCCCTGATGAGGAGGGATGCTATGCATCGTTTCATGTGTCTGTTGGCCATCTGGATGTCCTCTTTGGAGAAGTGTCTGTTCATATCTTATGCCCATTTCTTCACTGGGTTGTTTGTTTTTCGGGTGTAGAGCTTAGTGAATACCTTATAGATTTTGGATATTAACCCTTTTTCTAATATGTCATTTGCAACTATCTTTTCCCATTCCATTGGTTGACTATAAGTTTTATGGATTGTTTCCTTTGCCATGCAGAAGATTTAATATTCATGAGGTCCCAATAGTTTATTTTTGCTTTTGATTCTTTTGCTTTTGGGAATGTGTCAAATAAGAAATTACTGTGGTGGAGGTCAAGGAGGTTGTTTCCTGCTTTCTCCTCCAGAGTTTTGATGGTTTCCTGCCTCACGTTCAGGTCTTTTATCCATTTTGAGTTTATTTTTGTGTGTGGTGTGAGAAAATGATCTAGTTTCATTCTTCTGCATGTTGCTGTCCAGTTCTCCCAGTACCATCTGTTAAACAGGCTGTCTTTTTTCCATTTGGATACTCTTTCTTGCTTTGTCGAATATTAGTTGTCTGTATACTTTTGGGTCCAATTCTGAGTTCTCAATTCTATTCCATTGGTCTATGTGTCTGTTTCTGTGCCAATACTGTACTGTCTTGATGATGACAGCTTTGTAGTAGAGGATGAAGTCTGGGATGATGATGCCTCCCGTTTTGGTTTTCTTTTTCCATATTACTTTGGCTATTCAGGGTCTTTTGTGGTTCCATACGAATTTTAGGATAGTTTGTTCTAGTTTTGAGAAGTATGCTGGTGCAATTTTGATTGGGATTGCACTGAATGTGCAGATTGCTTTGGATAGTATTGACATTTTAACTATATTTATTCTTCCAGTCCATGAGCATGGAATGTTTTTCCACTTTTTGTGTGTTCTTCAATTTCCTTCATAAGTTTTCTATAGTTTTCATCATACAGATCTTTTATATCTTTGGTTAGGTTTATTCCTATGTATTTTATGCTTTTTTGTGCAATGGTGAATGGGATCAGTTTCTTGATTTCACTTTCTGTTGCTTCATTTTTGGTGTATAAAAATGCAACCGATTTCTGTACGTTCATTTTGTACCCTACAACTTTGCTGAATTCTTGGATCAGTTCTAGTAGGCTTCTGGTGGAGTCTGTCAGGTTTTCTATGTAGAGTATCACGTATTCCGCGAAAAGTGAAAGTTTGTCTTCTTCTTTGCCAATTCGGGTGCCTTTTATTTCCTTTTGGTGTCTGATGGCTGAAGCGAAGACTTTCAGCACTATATTAAATAACTGTGGTAAGAGTGAACATCCCTGTCGTGTTCCTGATCTCAGGGGGAAAGCTCTCAGTTTTTCCCCATTGAGAATGATGTTAGCTGAGGTCTTGTCATGATGGCTTTTATGATGTTTAAGTAAGTTCCTTCTATCCCGACTTTCTCAAGGGTCTTCATTAAGAAGGGATGCTGCTGTATTTTGTCAAATGCTTTTTCTGCATCTATCGACAGGATTATATGGTTTTTATCTTTTCTTTTGTTGATGTGATGGATCACATTGATTGATTTACAAATATTGAACCATTCCTGTAACCAAGGAATGAATCCCACTTGATCTTGGTGGATAATTCTTATGTGCTGTTGGATTCGATTTGCAAGTATATTGTTGAGGATTTTTGCATCCGTATTCGTCAAGGATATTGGATTGTGGTTCCCTTTTTTGGCTGGAATCTGTCTGGCTTGGGAATCAGAGTGATGCTGGCCTTATAAAATGAGTCTGAAAGTTTTCTTTCGATTTCTATGTTTTGCAATAGCTTGAGAAGAATGGGTACTAATTCTGTTTTAAATATCTGGTAGAATCCATCAAGGAAGCCATCAGGTCCAGGGCTCTTATTTGTTGGGAGATTTTTGAAACTGATTCGATTTCTTCACTAGTTATGGGTCTGTTCAGGTTTTCTATCTTTTCCCATGTGAATTTTGGTAGTGAGTGTGTGTTTCGGAATTTGTCCATTTCTTCTAAGTTGTCCAATTTGTTGGCATATATATTTTCATAGTATTCCCTGATAACCGCTTGTATTTCTAAGGGGTTGGTTGTAATAAGTCCATGTTCATTCATGATTTTGTCTATTTGGGTGCTCTCTCTCTCTCTCTCTCTTTTGAGAAGCCTGGCTAGAGGTTTGTCGATTCTGTTTATTTTTTTAAATGACCAACTCTTGGTTTCATTCATCTGTTCAATTGTTTCTTTGGTCTCTATTTTGTTTATTTCTGATCTGATTTTTCTATTTCTCTTCTTCTACTGGGTTTGGGGTGCTCTTGTTCCTCTGCCTCTAGTTCCTTTAGGTGAGCTGTTAGATTTTGCACTTGAACTTTTTCTAATTTCATGAAATAGGCATGAAGTGCAATGGATTTTCCTCTTAGGACTGCTTTTGCTGCATCCCATAGTTTGAATTGTTGTATTTTCATTTTCATTTGTTTCCATATATTTTTAAATTTCATCTCTAATTGCCTGATTGGCCCATTCATTCTTTAGTAAGGTGTTCTTTAACCTCCATGTTTTTGGAGGTTTTCCAGACTTCTTCCTGTATTGATTTCAAGTTTCAAAGCATTATGATCTGAGAGTGTGCATGGTATGATCTCAATAATTTTATATTTATTGAGGACTGCTTTATGTCTCAGTATGTGATCTATCTTGGAGGATGTGCCATGCGCACTGAAGCGGAAATGAATTCTATGGCCTCAGGGTGTAGAGGTCTAAATATATCTGTCAGATCCATCTGGTCCAAAGTGTCATTCAAGTCCATTGTTTCTTTAGTGATTTTCTGTCTGGTTGATCTATCCATTGCTGTAAGCAGAGTATTAAAGTCCCCTACTATTGGCACATTTTTATCTATAAGGTTGTTTCTGTTTGTGATTAATTATTTTAAATATTTAGGACCTCCCATATTCAGTGCGTAGACATTTATCATTGTTAGTTCTTCCCGATGGATAGACCCTATAATCATTATATAATGCCCTTCTTCATTCCTTGTTATTGTCTTTAAAGTCCAGTTTGTCTGATATAAGCATAGCTACTCGAGCTTTCTTTTAACTTCCGGTAGCATGATAGATATTTCTCCATCCCCTTACTTTTAATTTGAAGGTATCTTCCAATCTCAAATGCGTTTCTCGTAGACAGCAAATAGATGGATTTTGGTTTTTTATCTATTCTGCTACCTTATGTGTTTCGATTTGAGCATTCAGCCCATTTACATTCAGTGTTATTATTGAAATATGTGGGTTTAGAGTCATTGTGTCCTTTGTGGGATTCATGCTTGTGGTGGTGCCTCTATTATCTTACATTCCTGGCAACACTTCCCTCAGAGTGTCCCCCTCAGGATTTCTTGTAGGGCTGGCTTAGTGATGACAAATTCTTTCAATTTCTGTTTATTTGGAAAGACTTTTTTTCTCCTTTTATTCTGAATGACAGGTTTGCTGGATAGAGGATTCTTGGCTGCATTTTTTTTTGTTGTTAATCACATTGAAGATATCTTGCCATTCCTTTCTGGCCTGCCAAGGTTCAGTAGATAGGTCTGTCACCACTCTGATACTTTTCCCTTTGTATGTTAAGGCCCTTTTCTCCCTAGCTGCCCTCAAGATTCTCTCTTTGTCCTTATATTTTGCCAGTTTCACAATGATACGTTGTGTAGTTGATCGATTCACGTTACGTCTGAGGGGAGTTCTCTGTACTTCTTGAATTTCAACTTCTACTTCCCTCTCCAGGTTGGGGAAGTTCTCTGCTATAATTTTTCCAGGACTCCTTCAGCGCCTTTCCCTCTCTCTTCCTCTTCTGGGATTCCTATGATACCGATATTGTTCCATTTGATTGTATTGCTGAGCTCTTGAACTCTTCTTTCATGTTCCTGGATCAGCTTATCTCTCTTTTTCTCAGTTTCTTCTTTTTCTATAGTAGTGTCTTCTAAATCACTTGTTCTCCTTTCTTCCTCTTCCATCCGTGCATTGAACGCCTCCAGTTTTTATGTATGTCTTTTATCGCATTTTTTAATTCACCGTAACTATTTTTAAGCTACATATTGTTTGTAGCCATAGTTTCTCTGATGTCCACCATACTTTTTTCAAGCCCGGAGATTAATTTTATGATTATTGTACTAAATTCTTGTTCAGTTATGTTGCTTATATCTGTTTTGAGCAGTTCTCTAGCTGTCATTTCTTCCTGGAGTTTCTTTGTAGGAGAGTTCTTCCGTTTTGTCATTTGGTTAGCTTTCTATCTCTTGATACTTTTAAAAGCTTGTTGTACACTCGGGCCCTGCGAGTTCTGCTGTATTAAAGAGGGCTCTTTTGACTATTCAGGGTCTGTGTGTTCAGGAAGTGTTCTTTGGATGGTGTCTCTTGGTTTCTCTTGTTGAGCGTTTGGTTATTTTGTTTCCCTAGTGGTAGTGGTTGGGACTCTTCACCATGTGTAGTTTGGCTTGTTTCTTGAGGCAGCCCTGGAAAAAGAAAGCAGACAACCAGAGAGGGAACACAAGTATAGAAATGCACAGATGAAACCAATAAACACGCAAACTCAGGCTCAGGTAAGAACAGCTACTAAGAAAACAACTATCTGGAGGGGATGGGCATGGTTTGGTGTAGGCAGTTCTTGTCTCCACTGTGTCCACTGGCCTCCTTGAGGCCCCTCCTTGTTGGTTGTGGGGAGAAGAATGGCGTCGCCCTAGTCCCTTCTCAACCAAGTGTTGCAAATCACTTCTTAGGGTCAGATCTCCTCTTCTGAGGATATAGCCAAGGTGAGCTGAGTTCTGTGCCCCAGGCTCTGCCTCATTTCCAGGTCCCAGTCTGCGGGCTTTATTATACCGCCTTGAACAGTCCAGCTGGTCGCTGCTCCCTGTTTTTGGAGGTTGAGTGGGGGGTGGGAGAAGTGTCACAGCCTCAGATCCAGCAGGTTCAAGCAGGGATACAGCCCTAGTGCGTTCGCGGAACGTAGCAACTTCAGGTCCGCAGAGTCCGAGTAGTCGCAGCGGGCTGCAGCTGCTTCAGTGGGCCGCTGTTGCGCATGCCACTGCCGCTTCTTCTGGTGCTGGGACGGCCTCTGCAGGCATTGCTGCCGGTTCACTGGGCTGCTGCTGCCATGGATGGTGCTGGGCACGCTGAAGTTCAATTTTTCCTGGCTCCTTCTGGCACCAGGGCACCTAGTTTCAAGTCAGCACCCCAGCCAGAGCTAAAAAATACTCTCTTTCCAAGCCGAGGTTTTTCTCTTCTCCAGGGAAATGTTCTTTGTGCAATCTCACCTCCTCTTTCCTTTCCCCTGAACTCGCGGCAGCTCACCACCACTCGCAGGTCAATCACTCACCATAGCTGCCCACAAGATGGGTTTCCTCACCTCCCTCCGTGTCTCTGGGTCCCGTCCCGCTTTTATCTTCCCCAGTTCTCACTCACACACTTATGAGGTTTCCTTCCCAGTGTACTCTGTCTCTTTCTCTTCCCAAACTCCTGTGGCTCAGAGTCCTACGACTTCAGGCCTTCTCTATTTGAGAGATGAGTGCAGGCGAAATGTATGGAGTTCCCTACTTCTCCGCCATCTTGCCTCCCCCACGCCCCATTACAATTTTAATCATGAAAGACCAGAACTGAAACCTGGAAATCTAAGAGCGGCTGATTTAGACTGAAGTAGAAATAGGTAATGGTTAACATTCATCTTATATTTGTGGTCTAATTTGAGGTTAGGCAGCATCCCAACACCTTTATCAGAGCACACACAATCTCCTTGTTCCTCAGGCTGTAAATGAGGGGGTTCATTATGGGGGTGAGGATGGCACCAAGTATGAAGAGAAACTGGCCCATCTTGGGACTGTGATAAGAACTAGGCCTCATGTCAAGCAGCATGGCTGGACCAGAGTGGAAGCTTATCACAGTCAGGAGGAGGAACAGATGGCCAGTGACTTATTTCTGCCCTCCCAGGATTTCATGCAGAGGATAGTAACGAAGATGAGAACATAAGAAGACAAGATAAAGGACAAGGGAATGAGAAGCATCATAATGGTTGTCATTACTACGACCTTCTCACAGGCCAATTTTAGAATGACCATGACCTCACAGAGGAAATGGGAAATCTCTCTGGAGCCACAGATGGTGAAATAGATAGGATCCACTGTGTGTGCAAGTGATGTAAGGACACTCACATCCAGCAGATAGAAGTCATCTGCAGATGTATTTTCTGGTGTATGATCAGGGTGTATCTCAGAAGGTTACAAACGGTCACATACAGGTCAAAGGACCTGACGGCGATAAGGATACATTCAGCAACTACTAAAGTCTGGAAGAAAAAATGTCTGAGTTTCACAGGCAACCTGTGAGTTGTTTCTCTTCTCTGAGAAGTCAGTTGCCATCTTGGGCACAGTGGAGGAGATTAATGTCAGGTCCATGACAGCCAGTTAGCTGAGCAGGAAAAAAGTGAATGTGTGGAAGTGAGAATCCATCTAGATCAGGAAAATAAGGATGAAGTTTGAGCTGTGAGCCACATTGTAGATCATAATGATGGCAGAAACAAGGATATTGACATGTTTTATACTAGGGAATAGGCTCAAGAGGATAAAATCATATTTGAAGTCTCATTTCTTTTATCCAAGTTTTTGGCTTGTTAGAAGTAGTCAACCCTGGGAACAAGTCCAATTAGGAGAAATTACAAAGATGTATTGGGTTCTGTTCCCCAAGTTCTTTCCTTTGTAACCCTTATCAGCATGAGTGGGCTGTGATATTTCTACAAATGACAGCATTTTAGCCAATTTCATGGATAAGTAGGTTATTTTATGTCCCCACCTATCTTCTTTACTTACAGAATATATTGCCCCCATCTGGTACATCCAGGTTGCATCTTGTACTGGTATCTCAGAGCCAGTACTTTCACCTCCCCTCTCTTCTATGTCATTGTTGAAAGACCCCATTCTCCTCTCCCCCCTTAATGCTCTATCAGTGCCCTACTTTAACTTTTGAGAAAGTATATAACATGTTTTCCATCCTCACTCAATAACCCAGTTTCCATTCTAATATGTTCTTATCACTATGCTAAATCTTAGAAAGACAAAGATGAATAAGGTATTATTTCTGATGCTAAAGACCTTTAACTCTATTGAAGAAGATGGCAATGACAAGAAAATAAGACACATGTTATATGGAAGAATATAGAAGATACAATGTATAATGGAGATGCAAAGTATTCTTCATTTTCAAAAGCTTGAGGAATTGCACTATGAATATCTAACCTCACATAGACTTTGTTTAAAAACAAAACCACAACCAAAAACTAAACCATCACATCTGTAGGCATTTAGAAGGAAAGAATGTCTCAGAGGGACACCTGGGTGGCTCAGCTGGTTAACCATCTGACTCTTGATTTCAGCTCAGGTCATGATATACATTTAGGAGATCAAGCCTTGCATTGAACTACGCTTTGGTTTCCATGCTGAGCATGGAGCTGCTCAAGATTCTATCTCTTCCCACTCATATTCCCTCCCCCCTCAAAAAAAAAAAAAAAAAAACACACAACACAGCGCATCTCAGAGAAAGTTACATGGTTTGTCCAAGCTCATAGCATTACTAAATGTTGAAGAGAAATGACCAAAACTCACATCCCAGAGGTTTTTCCAATTATATTTCAGATCCTTATTAAGTATATTCAAATAGAGCTGTTGTTAAATAAAGCCTTGTATTATTCTGCATTTTAAACTTTTTTTAATGTTTATTTATTTTTGAGAGGGAGACAGAGAGAGAAAGAGCTCACTTCGGGGAGGGCAGAGAGATAAAGAGAAAGACACAGAATCCAAAACAGTCTCCAGGCTCTGGGTTTCTGCATAGAGCCTAATGTAGGGCTCAAACTCATGAACTGTAAAATCATGACCTGGGCCAAAGTTGGAAGGTGACCTGTGAGATCATGACCTGAGCCACCCAGGCACCCCTGTGTTTTATTTATTAGGTTAATGGAAGCTGTTGTAATTGATAATCTTTGAATTCTCAGTGGTTTAAGATATTATCTTAAGATAATAGAATATTTTTGTCAGATGAATTCAAAAATAGCCTTTGCTTATGGACAGATAGCTCTCTTTTGAAAAGCATTTCAGGTACCCAGGCTCATGACATCTTGTCGCTCACCATCTTCAATAATGACTTCTAAAGTCATTTTCCTCATCTATATCAAGCAGCCATCAGGCAGGATGTGGAAATGTTAATGAGCCTCCCTGGAAGTGCTGTATGAGGTTTCCCCTAATATTTCAGTCCAGTCACATAGCAATATGTCACTGCAGGGGAGGCTGGGAAGTATATTTGGCTTAGTGCACAGGGGAAAAGAGCAAATATATTTGGTAAACAGCTGCCATTTTCTGCACATCTAAATTAGTTTGCACAAAGCCTATTTGCTGGTTCACAGCAGGGACATTGTTTTGCATTCCTTTGCCACTTTACTTGAACATATGGTGGTGTTATCAGTATTTGTTTAATTGAACATACCTGCTACTCAGGGGAGCTGTTCCTCATTCCCCTTCCATGAATCTGATTCTTGGCCCTTTCAAAATAGAAGAGAGCTTTCTTTGGAGACTATATTAGTTTACTTACTGCTATATAACTATTATCTCAAGAGAGTACAAACAGGTATTACCTCACAGATCTTCCCATCAGGAATCAGAGTGAAACTTAGCTGGGTGCCTCTGACTAAAGATTTCCCACAAAATTGTAATCAAAATGCTGGCTGGTGATACAGTTTCAGTTTCATCTGAATTCTTAACTGCGGGAGGATCTGCTTCCAGTTTCACTCAGATGTTATCAGCAAGGTTCAGTTCAGTCCTCCGGAGCAGATGGCTTTAATTTCTTGCTGGCTGTTGGCTGGGAGCTTCTCTCACTTCCTTGATTTTCCATGGGGTATCTCATAATATGGTAGCCAACTTCCTTCAAGAAAGACGGGAGGGACAAAAAAGAGGGAGAGAGGAGGAGAATGAGAGCGAGATGGAAGTCACAGTCTTTTTGTAACCTAATATTAGAAGTAATAAGTGATAAGATTTATCCCTTGCTCTAAAGGAGAATATACAAGGTCATGAATACTGGCAGACAGGGATCATTGGTGCCAGATGCTTACCTATCACAAGTGCATGGTATTTTTGTCAAAACTTTGAATTTTAGAGTTAAAATGTACCTTCAAAAAATCCACTTTACTCTAATCACCGGTAATTTTGTTTTTCTCCCTATTATTTTAGTGATGAAGGAATTACGGTTTTTAAAAGTTGAATAGTTAGTCCCATAGCATTCAGCAAGTTGAAAATGAAGAAACTATACCTAGGTCCACTATTATTTTGATTTTCTTGACTCCTTGCAGAACTTTACATTATTCCTTGAGTTATTTTTAATTTACTTTCTATAATTCTTTTACTTCTAGAATGCTTAGGGGACAGTAGTCATTCTAAACATACTGTAAACCTGCATGCACTCTCTCATGAATAATAACTGAAGAAATGTTTAGAAAACCAGTACTATAACCAAATTTAACTTTTAAATTATTAGCCTGTTATAGTTTACATGTGGATTTTTTATCACCTAGACCATACCTTAAATATGAATGTATTTCAGTTTTATATACTTATAAATTTCATATATGCATTAAATTTTTAAAATGTCCACTCATTAAATGTGCAACCCTTAAACCTTGAAGAAAGATTTGAAAATATATGTTTCTTATTTTGGGGTATTTCCATGTCTTGATAGATTGTTTTGATAGCTATCTTCTTTATAATGGTCCAGCAAATGGATAATTTCTGTTGGGCTACAATGGCACATGACCATCAGAGCCAGATTAGAAGAGTCAGTCAGTCATCGTGGTTGCCTTTTAGGGTAGATTCTGCTGCTTGGTATAAACGTGAGTTAATGGCCTATTCTCCAACTTTTCTTTTCCTGCATTGTACCCCTTGATTTGCCACATGTGTAAATGCAGATCGTTGTTTCCCAAAGCTCTCAGTAAAAGCAATGTAGTAAGCAGACTTATTAATCAGAATAGAATGTGCTTAACCTTTAGGGTTTCTGATGATTTCACGTGACAGTGAATTTTTTGGATGATGATGTGACCAAGGGTGTTCATCCTGAGACCTGTCCCATTTCAAACATTGCCTTGTTGGTGAATTTCTTTTAATTCTGGAATGGTTTGGTGCCTTCTTGCTCTAACAGTCTGTTCCTTATTAAACATTTCCCAGCAAAGGATATGGTATATTCATGCCTTATGATCTAACAGGTTGTTCTCTATGAGGACAGGAAATATTTCCACAGGAAATGAAGTTGAAAGTCAAAGACAGATCTCTGTGTGCTTGGGTAGCTTAAGTTGGTTGAGTGTCTGACTCTTGATTTTGGCTCAGGTCATGGTCTCACAGTTTGTGGGAGTGAGCCCCACACTGGGTTATGTGCTGGGATTGTGGAGCCTGCTTGGGATTCTCTCTCCTCTCTTTTCTCTCTGTCCCTCCCCCACTTGCACAGGCCCCCTGTGCTCTCTTGCTCTTTCTCGAAATAAATAAATAATTTTTTTAAAAAGACAGATTTCTGAAGAAGTCACTGTTGAACTCAGGAACCAACTGGGAGAAACAGATTGTGAAAGCATTCTTGGTACCCATCCACACAAAACAAAATCAGCATCTCTCTTTCCAGTCTCTCTTAATTCATTTGTTAATTCTTTATTCACGCACTTATTGAGTTTGATTCCATATACCAAATAAAGTCACATGTTTAGTTTCCAAAAAATATTTCAATCTTCCTTTCTCTCATTTAAAATTTTAATCTTCTACTCACCATTCCTCTCTGTTTTCTTTTCTTAGTTAGCGATCAATTCTGTTACAATTTTTCTATACTTCACTGAGGGACCTCCCCTCAAATTCTTTTACATTGTTTCTCTCCTGTCACTGGAAAATCAAATCCTAATTTCCCTGATAGTTTCAAGAAAGAGAAAAAATATATATATGGACAGAAAAGCTATCAGTGGCATAAAATGAGGTGAGCTTTGCCATTTCCAAATTATTAGCAAACAATAATGGATGGGACATCTATTTTCCTTTATACAATGTTACAATTCACATGCAGAAACACAATTCATGGCTACTTCTAATGGGTTTTATTTTTTTATAATTAAGTATTCTAAGTTCTACCACTTCTAGGAAATTTCTTTATCGCTTTCAACTTAATTCATCACGAGGAAATGGAAGATAGTGTTTCCTTCTTTTCTCTGGTTTGAAAGCAATCGTTTTAATAGGCAACTGTACATGATACAAACAAATCTTGTTGAATTTAATCTGAAACTTTGGATTTGTTTGCGAAATATTTTGTATCCCAGTCAAAAGAATATGTCTCTGGCATCACTAAAATGAAACTGATCATGATATATGTTAAATGTAACTAATGTAAATGTTATGTCATAAAGGAGACCATTTTCCAATTTTTCCTCTTACCTTGGTTTTCTAGTTGAATCTATGCATACAATGACAACCTATGTATTTCTTTCCTTTTGTCAATTTTATTGGACTAATCCATTCAGTAGGACAAAACTGACAATTTGTACAGGAAAATCTAGAAGTTGTTAAGTAGGGATTTTATTCTCAAAAGTTTTTCCCTGGTTTTGGATTTCAACCAGGTATTGGTAGTACTCCTTTCTGTGCACAGTTTTCTGCAATGACAAGAATCATCACCTGCACTTTGTATCTTGCCTTTTCCCAAAGGACTCACTGAGACCAGACTCATAGCCCTACCTGGGTCCCTGCAGATCTTTCTTTTAGCCTGACTGTCTTTTCTGGGCTCTTCCTTAAGTGTATTGTGTATAGAAACTGTGACGTGTGTGTTATTGAGATTTACATGGTTCTTCTTTGAGAATAAAAAAGTAAATTTTTTTTTTCCTGGAATTTATACAGCTGACAAAAACAATTTCACTTACTATGTCATTTAATACTGAAAAACACAATGTGAGGTGGAGACTGTATGCATTATCATTTCAGCATTTGGACTGTGAAAATGGTGTTTTAAGATCACACAGTTACTGGGGCGCCTGGGTGGCTTAGTCCGTTAAGTGTCCGACTCTCGCTTAGGTCATGATCTCGCGGTTCGTGGGTTCGAGCCCCACGTCGGGCTCTGTGTTGACTGCCAGCTCAGAGCCTGGAGCCTATTTCAGAGTCTGTGTCTCCCTCTCTCTCTGACCCTCCCCTACTCACGCTGCCTCTCTCTCTCTCTCCTAGAAATAAATAAAAATATTTAAAAAAAAAAAAGATCACAGAGTTACTAACATTCAGGGTTGTGAACCATAACCTCTTCTCCAGATCCCAGAAGGCAGTGCCTTCTAAGAACTCTTGGTGGATTTTGTGCCATTTACAAAATAAACATAGCAAGATGAAAACTCCTAACTGCCTTATACCTACCTCTCCTAAACCCCAGGAGATAGCATAAGTGGGAAAATATTAGTTTCTTAAAAGATGGTTTATTTACTTTACGAGATTCATGGTGGAGAAATTGTGTGTGTGTGTTGTGTGTGTGAATGCACATGCACATGTGTGTAAGTGTAACCATTATGAAGGTTCATATAGTTTACTCCATAAATATTTTCAAACAAATCATCCTGAGGTCACCAGACACACCAACGTTAGTAACAAAATGGCATTAAGTTCATATCTATCTACAATCTGAATGTAAAAGGACTAGTACTCCAAACAAAAGTAACAGAATGTATGTTTTAAAAGTCCATCTATATGCTGCCTACAAGAGACTTATTTTAGATCTAAAGACACCTGCAGATTAAAAGGGAGAGGATGGAGAAATATCTATCATGCAAATGGACGTCAAAAGAAAGCAAGTGTAGCCATACTGATAACAGAAAAATATTTTTTAAACATTTTATTTAGTTTTGAGAGAGAAAGAGAGTATAAGTGGGGAGGGGCAGAAAGAGAGTGAGACACAAAATCTGAAAACAACTCAAGGCCTGAGCTGTCAGCATAGACCCTGATTCAGGGCTTGAACCCATGAACCATGAGGTCATGACCTGAGCTGATGTCAGATTCTTAACCAGCTGAGACACCCAGGTGTCCAGATAAATTAGATTTTAAACCTAAGACGAGAGATGAAGAAGGACACCATATCACATTTAAGGGGTCTGTCCAACAACATCTAACAATTGTAAATATCTACACTCTCAAATTGGAAGTATCCAGTATATAAATATAAATTAAGTAGGGGTAGAGAGAACATATCTCAACATGATAAAGGTTATATATGAAAGACACACATAGGATATTATGTATGTCGAATATGAGGAAAGACTGAGAATTTTCTTTCTACAGTAAGAATTAAGACAGAGATGTCCACTCTCACCATTGTATTGATCATAGCACTAGAAGTCCTAGCCTCAACAATCAGAGAACAAAAAGAAATAAAAAGCATACAAATGCACAAAGAAGAAGTCAAATTTTTACTATTTGAATACGACATAATAATCCATGTAGAAAGTACTAATAACTCCAAAAAATTGGCAGAACTAATACATGAATTTAGCAAAGGTGCACGATATAAAATCAAATACAGGAATCACTTGCATCTCTATACACCAATAATGAAGTGGTAGAAAAGATATCAAGGAATTGATCACATTTACAACTGTAGTCAAAACAAGAAGATACATAGGAATACACCTCATCAAAGAGGTAAAAGATCTGTACTCTGAAAATTATCGACTACTTATCAAAGAAAATAAAGTGGACACAAAGAAATGGGAAAAAAAACATTCCATGCTGATGGATTAGAAGAACAAAGATTCTTAAAATGTCTATAGTACCCAAAGCAATTCATATATTTCATGCAGTCTCTTTATAAATACCACCAGCATTTTTCACGGAGCTAGAACAAATATCCCTCAAATTTGTATGTAATCACAAAAGTTTCAGAATAACCAAAGTAGTCCTGAGAAAAAGAAGAGTAAAATGGGAGGAATCATATCTCAGGTCTTCAAACTCTGTCACAAATTGCAGTCATCACGACAGTATGGTACTGGCACAATAACAGACACACAGATCAATAGAACAGAATGGAAAACCCATAAATGGACCCACAACTATATGGTAAACTAATCTTTGACACAATAAGAAAGCATATCCTATGTAAAAAAAAAAAGACAACCTCTTCAAAAATGGTGTTAGGGAAACTGGATGGCCACATGCAGAAGAATGAAACTGGATCACTTTCTTTTTTACTTTTTAAAAATTTCTTTTAACATTTATTCATTCTTGAGAGAGGGAGGAATAGAAAGAAAGAAAGAGGGAGACACAGAATCCGAAGCAGGATGCAGGCTCCAAGCTGCCAGCACAGAGCCCAATGCAGGGCTCAAATTCACGGATGATGAGATCATGACCTGAGCCGAAGTCGGATGCCCAACCAACAGAGCCACCAGACTCCCCTAAACGACCACTTTCTTACACAAAAACAACCACAACATGGATGAAAGATCTCAGTGTGAGATAGGAAGCCATCAAAATCCTACAGCAGAACACAGGCAACAACGTCTTTGACCACAGTCACAGCAACTTCTTACTAGACATGTCTCCAGAGGCAAGGGAAATACAAGCAAAAAGGAATTATTGGAAGCTCATCAAAATAACCAAGTTTCTGTGCAGCAAAAGAAACAATCAACAAAACTAAAAGTCAGCCTACAGAATTTGAGAACATATTTGCAAATGACAACAACCAAACTCAACAACCAAAAAGCAAACAACACAATTAAGAAATGGGCAGAAGATATGAATAGGCTTTTTTCTGAGGACAACATACAGATGGCTAACAGAATCATGAAAAGTTGCTCATCATCACTCATCATCAGGAAAATACAAATAAAAGCCACAGTGAGATACTACTTCACATTTGTCAGAATGGCTAAACTGAACAGCACAAGAAACAACAGATGTTGGCAAGGATGTTGAGAAAGGGGAACTCTTACACTGTTGGTGGTCCAACAAACTGATGAAGCCATTCTGCAAAAACAATATGTAAGCTCCTCAAAAAGCTGGAGAGTTGAGCATGGAGGAGGGCACTTGTGGGGATGAACACTGAGTGCTATGTGGAAACCGAGTTGACAATAAACTATTTGTAAAAAAAAAAAAAAAAGTTACAAACAGAACTACCCTATGACCTGACAATTGCACGACCAGGTGAAACTTATCAAAAGAATACAAAAATAGTGATTTGAAGGGGCATGTGAATCTCGATATTTATAGCAGCATTATCAAAAATAGTCACTTCATGGAAAGATCCCAATTCTCTATTGACTGGGCAATGGATAAAGATGTTCTTTATCCTGAAATTCTAGAATTTAAATAAAAAGTGAATTTAAAATCAGAGAGTAAAAATACATCATTATAGGGGCACCTGGGTGGCTTAGTCAGTTAAGCGTCCGACTTTCGCTTAGGTCATGATCTCACGGTTCGTGGGTTCGAGCCCCACGTCGGGCTCTGTGCTGCCTGCCAGCTCAGAGCCTGGAGCCTGTTTCAGTCTGTGACTCCCTCTCTCTCTGACCCTCCCCTGCTCACGCTGTCTCTCTCTCTCTCTCCTAGAAATAAATAAAACATTTTTAAAAATACATCATTTTATATATTGGAAAAAACCAAGGTCATATCTTGTATGATTCCATTTTTTGAAATGTCTACAACAGGCAAATCCATAGAATGTTGATTACTATTTGCAGGGGTTGGGCAAAGGGTAGAATGGGAGGGTGGTAACAGTTAAAGGTTTATTTTCAGGATGATGAGAACATCCTGGAATTAGATCAGAGAATGTACTGAAAACCAGTGAATTATAAACTTCAAAAAAGTATGCCCATTATTCTAGAGGTCCATAAGATTTAAATGAATCATTAATATTTCCTGCATCAAATTACTGTTAGATGACATAAGTTGAATGAAGTTTCCATGAAGAGGTTATGTTTTATTCTTAGTTTTAATGACTGATTGCTTATGGAGGTGCATTTTTCTTCATGTTACTAAAAGATTTTCTGAATTGAGATTTTATTTATTTTTTAACTTATTTATTTAAATTCAAATCAGTTAACATACAGCATGGTATTTGTTTCAGGGGTTGAACCCAGTAACTCTTCGATATAACACCCAGTGCACATCCCAATAAATAAATATCCTCCTTAATGTCCATCACCCATTTAGCCCATCCCTCCATTTACTCCCCTGTAGCAACCCTCAAGTTGTTCTCTGTATTTAAGAGTCTCTTATGGGAGTGCCTGGGTGGCTCAGTTGGTTAAGCGTCTGACTTTGGCTCATGTCATGATCTCGCGGGCGGTACGTGGGCTCAAGTCTCGCATCGGGTTCTGTGCTGAGCTCAGAGCCTGGAGCCTGTTTCAGATTAGGTGTCTTCCTCTATCTCTGCCCCTCCCCTGCTCATGCTCTGTCTAGCTCTGTCTCAAAAATTAATAAACTATTTTTTAAAAAGAGCTCATATTTTTCTTCCGTCTCTGTGTTTATCTTACTTTTGCTTCTCTTCCCTTAGATTCATCTGTTTTGTTTCTGAAATTCCACATGAGTGAAATCGTCTGATACTTTACTTGCTCTGAGTGACTTATATTGCTTAGCATAATGCACTCTAGTTTCACCCACATGGTTGCAAATGGCAAGTATTCATTCTTTTTGATCATTGAGTGATTTTTTTTTTATTTTTAATAGTTTGTTGTCAAGTTGATTTCCATATAACGCAGTACTCATCCCCACAAGTGCCCTCCTCCATGCCCAAACCCCCTTTCCCCTTCCCCCCACACCCATCAGTTCTCAGTTTGTTCTCAGCATTCAAGAGTCTCTCAGGGTTTGCCTTCCTCCCTCTCTCCCACAATTTTTCTTCCCTTCTTTTCCCCACCGTCCTCCATTAAGTTCCTACCAACACACCTGAAGCAACTAGAGGGAGAGCAACAAGAACACCTCAAACGCAGTAGAAGAAGAGAAGAAAATCAGAGCGGAAATAAGCAACAGAGAAACCAAAGAAACAATTGAACAGATCAATGAAACCAAGAGTTGTTTTTTTGAAAATATAAACAAAATTGACAAACCTCTAGCGAGGCTTCTCAAAAGGAAAAGAGAGAGCACTCAAATAGACAAAAATCATGAATGAAAATGGGCTGATTACAACCAACCCCTCAGAAATACAAACAATTATCAGGGAATACTATGAAAAATTATATGCCAACAAATTGGACAACGTAGAAGAAATGGACAAATTCCTAAACACACACTCACTACCAAAATTCACACGGGAAGAGATAGAAAACCTGAACAGACCCATAACTAGTGAGTATATCGAATCAGTTATCAAAAATCTCCTAACAAATAAAAGCCGTGGGCCAGATGGCTTCCCTGGGGAATTCTACCAGACATTTAAAACAGAATTAATACCCATTCTCAAACTATTCCAATAAATAGAAATTAAAGGAAAACTTCCGGACTCATTTTATGGAGCCAGCATCACTTGGATTCCCAAGCCAGACAGAGACCCAGCAATAAAAAGGAACTACAGGCCAATATCTTTGATGAATACAGATGCAAAAATCCTCAACAAAATACCTGCAATCGAATTCAATAGCACATAAAAAGAATTATCCACCAAGATCAAGTGGGATTCATTCCTGGGTCACAGGACTGGTTCAATATTCGCTAATCAATCAATGTGATACATCACATCAACAAAAGAAAAGGTAAAAGCCACATGATCCTGTCAATACATGCAGACAAAGCATTTGACAAAATACAGCAGCATCCCTTCTTAATAAAGACCCTCGAGAAAGTCGGGATAGTAGGAACTTACTTAAACATCATAAAAGCCATCATGACAAGACCTCAGCTAACATCATCCTCAACGGGGAAAAACTGAGAGCTTTCCCCTTGAGATCAGGAACACGACAGGGATGTCCACTCTCACCTCTGCTGTTTAACATAGTGCTGGAGGTCTTAGCATCAGCCATCAGACAACAAAAGGAAATCAAAGACATCAAAATCGGCAAAGAAGAAGTCAAACTTTCACTTTTCACAGATGACATGTGAAAACCTGACAAACTCCACCAGGTGCCTACTAGAACTGATCCAAGAATTCAGCAAAGTTGCAGGATACAAAATCAACGTACAGAAATCAGTTGTATTTTTATACACCAACAATGAAACAACAGAAAGTGAAATAAAGAAACTAATCCCATTCACAACTGCACAAAAAAAAAAAAAAAAAACCACCATAAAATAACAAGGAATAAACCTAACCAAAGATATAAGACATCTGTATGATGAAAACTATAGAAAACTTATGAAGGAAATTGAAGAAGACACAAAGAAATGATTTGAAAAACATTCCATGCTCATGGATCGGAAGAATAAATATAGTTAAAATGTCATTACTACTCAAAGCAATCTACACATTCAATGCAATCCCAAGCAAAATTGTTCCAGAATTCTTCTCAAAACTAGAACAAACTACCCTAAAATTTGTATGGAACCACAAAAGACCCCGAAGAGCCAAAGAATATTGGAGAAGAATACCATCCCAGACTTTAGCCTCTACTACAAAGCTGTCATCATCAAGATAGTATGGTATTGGCCCAAAAACAAACATATAGACCAATGGAATATAATTGAGAAGTCAGAACTCGACTTAAAAATGTACAGCTAACAAATCTTTGACAAAGCAGGAAGGAGTATCCAATGGAAAAAAGACAGCCTTTTTAACAGATGGTGCTGGAGAACTGGACAGCAACATGTAGAAAAATGAAACTAGGTCACTTTCTCACACCATACACAAAAATAAACTCAAAAAGGAAAAGGGACCTGAACGTGAGACAGGAAACCATCAAAACCCTTGAGGAGAAAGCAGGAAACAACTTCCTTGACCTCAACCGCAGCCATTTCTTACTTGACACATCCCCAAAAGAAAGGAAATCAAGAACAAAAATAAACTATTGGGACCTCATCAAGATTAAAAGCTTCTGCATGGCAAAGGAAACAATCCATAAAACTAATAGGCAACCGACAGAATGGAAAAGATAGTTGCAAATGCCATAGCAGATAAAGGGCTAGTACCCAAAATCTATAAGAAAGTCACCAGACTCCACACCTGAAAAGCAAACAATCCAGTGAAGAAATGGGCAGAAGATATGAACAGACACTTCTCCAAAGAGGACATCCAGATGGCCAACAGACACAAGAAAAGATGCTCAGCATCCCTCCTCATCAGGGAAATACACATCAAAACCACACTGAGATACTACCTCATGCCAGTCAGAGTGGCTAAAATGAGCAAATCAGAGAACTCTAGATGCTGGTGAGGATGTGGAGAAATGGGCACCCTGCTACACTGTTGGTGGGAATGTAAACTGGTGCAGCCCCTCTGGAAAACAGTGTGGAGGTTCCTCAGGAAACTCACAATAGAACTCCCCTATGACCCAGCAATAGCACTGCTAGGAATTTACCCAAGGGATATAGAAATGCTGATGCAGAGGAGCACATATGTTCATAGCAGCACTCTCAACAATAGCCAAAACATGGAAAGAGCCTAAGTGTCCATCAATGGACGAATGGATCAAGAAGATGTGGTTTATCTATACAACGGAATACTACATGGCAAAGAGAAAGAATGAAATCTGGCCATGTGTAGCAACATGGATGAAACTCGAGGGTGTTATGCTGAACAGAATAAATCAGGTAGAGGACAGATATCATACGTTTGCACGTATAGGAGGATTAGGAGGAACTTAATGGAGGACCGTGGGGGAGAAAAAGAGGGAGAAATTATGGGGAAGTGGGAGGGAGGCAAACCATGAGAATGTCTTCAATGCTAAGAACAAATTGAACACTGATGGATGTTGGGGGGGTAGGGGAAGGGACGTAATGGGCATGGAGGAGGGTACTTGTGGGGATGAGTACTGGATATTATATGGAAACCAAGTTGATAATAAAATATTAAGAAAAAGGGGGAAAAAATACTGTAATTACAAGTGGCACATTAGTAGATAATTAGGTCATGAGGATAAAGTCCAAAGATGAGATTGATGCCCTTATAAAAATAACCCTACAAGTGCTCTCTCAACATTCTGCCATAGAAAACTGTGAGAATACTACAGTGTGCAAATAGATACGGAGCCTCAGTGGAACCAAACCATGCTGGCACCCTGATCTTAGGCTTACAGTCACAAGAAATGTGAAAAATTAAATTTATGTTCTTTACAAGCCACCCAGTTTGTGGTGTTCTGGCATAGCAGCCCAGCCCACCCTAACATATGTATCAGTTTAAGGAAAAGTATTGGTGGCCGAGAAAGTAGATGTAGCTGTAGGAAAATAGGTGTAGCATTCCAAAAGCTTTTTGCTTATGTTAATAAACACAGCCAACCTATGGTGATGCAAAAGGAGATCAATAGGTAATATATTGCCTGGGATCTCATTGGCCAACCTCACATTTGGTATCAAGAATCAGGGGAGCCAATGAAGATGGCTGCAATAGTCAGCCTCATGAAACTCAAAGCAGACTGAAGAAGGGTATTGTGAAGCTCTATCAGAGCAATAGAAATGATCCAGAATAATAAATCACTCTGTTAAAAATAAAATTTTTCATCTGATACAAGATAGTAATGTGGAAACAGCCTGAATTCACCTCTTCCATGGCCGTGTCAAATCTACACATATTTATAGAGAAATTCCTCCTGAAGGACTGACGGCTGACTGAACCATTTCTGCACAACAACAAAAACATAGAGATACCTCATATAGAATTGCAAAAGAGATGGAGACATGGCAATGAAGAGAAACACCACACCTGACAGAGCAAACTGCAATAGGGAAAGATACTACTGGGACACTTGGGCAGATTCATGTGCCATGAGGCACAGGACAAAAATAAAGCCCCAGTAGTAAGAGCAGCTACACTATAAAGGAACTAGTGCTAGAAATACAAAAGGGCAAGATTGCTGCTAGAACTCTCTGGGATGGAAGGTCTGATAACCATCATTTTTCTTCATGTTCTCCTTCCACTTGAGTAGTGCAGATGAAAGCAGGATCTGGGCACCATAATCAGTCAGCTGTCTTAGCAAGCCCCAGGCCCTTAGCTCCTGCCATCCTTGGGGCACAGGGAAAAAATTCACATTTTAAAAGAGAAAGTAGAAGATAAAAGATCCAGTCCTAGAACTCCACAAAATTAAAGATCAGCTGGATGTCTCACTGAGCAGAGAGGTTAGTGGCACCACGGTTTATGCCTCCCTCTATCTCGACACAGAGAGGAGAGAGTTCAGGATTATATGTGGCCTACCAACTCAGGGAGCCCCACGACCCTAAGCCACACCAGTCTCCAATGTGCTGGGGCACAGAAGGAATAAAGAAATATGGTTTCAAAGTGCAACTATTATATAAAGGATCCAGCCCATAAACTCCACAAAACAGCAGGGGAAATGCTTAAACTCTCTCCAGGACAGAAGGGCTAACAAGCACCACAGTTGATAAGTTACCTACAACATGATAGCCTTTTAAGGTGTCCTAGTCAGAAGACCACTTCAGTGAGCCCTGCGAACCAAGCCCACACCAGCCCAAGACACCCCACCATGGTGGTCTCAGGATGACACACAAGGGGACACTCTTGTTCTGTGCTCACTGCAGCTTCAGACATCTTGCCAAAGTGACACAGATACAAATCACTCTGCAACACTCCACACCCACACCACATAGTCTCCAATGACTCTACATGTGGAGTGCCCTGAGATTCCCTGCCCCACACCTGCCTTAGATCTAGCCACCTAACCAAGGTTCCTCCTACATCAAATGCTGCATGATACTCTGGAATGCACTCACATTGGCTTTGGCTGATCCACCAGGGCAGCTCCACCAAGTCGAACCCTGGGAACCGCAGCCCACACAAGTCACAGCGCCAGCCAACCAGCCAAACTTACCGGGCACACACACTCTACATAAGGGATAAAAATACGCACAACCATTCCTTCAACCAAAACCACTCCTTCAAATAGCAATAGTTGTACCATGTGATTTATAAGAGCAAACACAGAAAGCCAAACAAAGTGAGGAGACAGAGGAATATGTTTCAAAGAAAAGAACAAGACAAAAGCTTAGAAAAAAATTGTAAATGAAATGAAGATAACCAATCTACGTGATAATGAGTTCAAAGTTATGTTTATAAAAATGCCAGACTGGAGAGAGAAGAGTGGATGAGCTCAGTCAGAACTCAACAAAGAGATGGAAAATATAAAAAGAAGACCAATCAGAATTGAAAAGACAGTAACTGAAGTGAAAAATATACTGGATGTATCAAAAGTAGATTAGAACCTGTAGGAGAAAGAATGCATAAAAAAGGCCAGAATAGGAATAGTTATTTCTTTTTTTTTTTTTGCATTTTATTTTTTTTATTTATTTATTTTTTTCACAAATAGTTTATTGTCAAGTTGGTTTCCATATAGGAATAGTTATTTCAGACAAAATTGACTGCAACAAAAGCAAAGCAGGGCATATATCAATATAAAGGGGACAATCTATCAAGAATCTGTAACAATTAGGGGCGCCTGGGTGGCTTAGTCGGTTAAGCGTCCGACTTTCTCTTAGGTCATGATCTCGCGGTTCGTGGGTTCGAGCCCCGCGTCGGGCTCTGTGCTGACTGCCAGCTCAGAGCCTGGAGCCTGTTTCAGTCTGTGACTCCCTCTCTCTGACCCTCCCCTGCTCACACTGTCTCTCTCTCTCTCCTAGAAATAAATAAAAATATTAAAAAAAAAAAAAGAATCTGTAACAATTAGAAATATATATGCACCCAACATGAAGGCCCCAAAATATGTAAAACAGTTAAAAACAAAACATAATGGAACTAATTGATAATAATACAAAAATAGTAGGGGACATTAGCACCCTACTTACATCAATGGACAGACCATCTAAACAGAAAATTAACAATGAAACAAAGGCTATGGGTGACACACTAGACCAGATAGACTTAAAAGATACATCCAGAACATTCCATCCTGACACAGGAGAATACACTTTCATTTGAAGTGCACATGGAAAATTCTCCAGAATAGATTACATATTAGGTCACAAATCAAGCCTCAACTAATACAAAATATTGAAGTAACAGCATGCAACATTTCTCACCAAAATGCTAAGAAATGAGAAGTCAAACACAAGTAAAAAAAATCTAGAGACAACTCAGTGGCTCATTCTGTTGAGTCTCTCTCTCTCTTTAATTAATTTTTATTTATTTTTGAGAGTGAAAGAGACAGAGACAGAGAGACAGAGAGAGATGGAGACATGGAATCTGAAGCAGGATCCAGGTTCTAAGCTGTCAGCACAGAGACCAATGGGGGGCTGGAACCCACGAATCATGAGAACATGACCAGAGCCATAATCACATCCTTAACCGATTGAGCCGTCCAGGTGTCCCAGTGTCTGACTCTTGATTTCAGCTCAGCTGATGGTCTCACAGTTAATGGGATCAAGCCCCACGTCTGCCTCTGCGCTGACAACACCAAACCTGCTTGGGATTCTCTCGCTCCCTCTCTGCCGCTCCCTTGCTAGCTCTCATCTCTAAAAATAAGATAAATCTTTTTTAAAAATATGTGCTTTTTACACTTATCTGTATTTGAAAGACAGAGTGAGACAGAGTGTAAGCAGAGGTGAAGCAGAGAGAGAAGGCGACACAGCATCTGAAGCAGGATCCAGGTTCTGAGCAAGTGTTCAGTACAGAGCCCGATGTGGGTCTGGAACCCATGAACCATGAGATCATGACCTGAGCCAAAGTCAGACACTAACCAACAGAGCACCCAGACACCCAAGTCTTTTAAAAAGTCTAGAAAGGCCACAAATATATGGAGACTAAACAACATGCTACTACACAATAAATGTATCAATCAAGAAATCGAAGAATAAATTTTACAAATATATTAAAACAAATGAAAATGAAAACATAATGATAGTAAAATTTTGGAAAAAGAGGTCCTAAGAGGGAAGTATATAGAAATGAAGCAAGAAAAACCTCAAACCATGTATCCTTAAACCTAAAGGGGGTAGGGGACAAAAACAGCAAATGAAGCCTAACCCAGAAGAAGAAAGGAAATAATAAAGATTAGAATAGAAATAAATGACATAGAAACTAAGAAAAAAAACAACAACAGTAGAACAGATTATTGAAATCAGAAGTTATTTATAGGGTGCCTAGGTGGCTCAGTTGGTTAAGCATTTTATTTTTGGCTACGATCATGATCTCACAGTTTTTGGAGTTTGAGCCCCACATTGGGCTCTGTGCTGACAATGCAGACCTTGCTTGGGATTCCCTCTCTCCCCCTCTCTGTGTCCCTGCCCCACTTACACTGTATTTGTCTCTCTTAAAATAAAATATTTTAAAAATATTTTTTAAAAATTTAAAAAAGGAAATCATTTCTGTGAAAAAATTAGGAAGACTGATAAAACTATAGTCAGAACTACACAAAATGAAAAGGAAATTACCCAAATAAATAAAATCACACATAAGAAAGGAAAATACAACCAACACCACAGAAATACAAACAAGTATAAGAAAATATTATGAAAACTAAATGCCAGCAAATTGGACAACCTGGAAGAAATGGAAAACTTCATAGAAATATAAAAATATCAAAACTGAACTGGAAGAAATAGAAAACTTGAATAACCTATAAGGAAATTGAATCATTAATCAAAAACCTCCCAACAAAGGTCTAGGGCCAATGGCTAGAAGTGAATTCTTCCAAATATTTATAAATAGTTAATACCTATACACTTAAAATATCCAAAAATTAGAAAAGGAAAGAAATCTTCCAAATTCATTCTGAGCTAGCTTACCCTAACATCAAACGTAGATAAAGTTTCCACTCAAAATGATAACTCCAAGCCAATATCCCTGATGAAGATGGATGGAAAACTTCTAAATAAAATACTAGCAAACGAAACCCAACAATACATCATCATCATCATCATCATCATCATCATTATCATAGTAATAATAATAATAAAACAGAAACATTCAAGAAAATCAGGTGGGATTTATTCCTGGTTTGCAAGGATAGTTCAGTATTCACAAATCAATCAGCATGATACACCACATTAATAAAAGAAATGATAAGGACTATATGGCCATTTCAATATATATAGAAAAAGCATTTGACAAAGTACAACATCTATTCTTAATAAAAACCATCAACTGGGGCGCCTAGGTGGCTCAGTCGGTTAAGCATCCGACTTTGGCTGGGGTCATGATCTCACAGTTTGTGGGTTCAAGCCCCAAGTCAGGCTCTGTGCTGACAGCCAGCTCAGAGCCTGGAGGCTGTTTCAGATTCTGTATCTCCCTTTGACCCTCCCTTGCTCACGTTGTTTCTTTCTCTCAGAAATAAATAAAACATTAAAAAAATCAACAAAGTAGGGATAAAGGGAACGTAACTCAACATAATAAACCCCATTTGTGAAAAACCTACAACTAATCTCATCCTCAGTGAGGAGAAACAGATTTTCCTCTACTTTCAGGAACGTAAATGTTCTCTCTCATCATCACCATGATGTTCTCTCTCACCACTGTTATTTAACATAGCACTGGCATTTCTACCCACAGCAATCAGACAATCAGCAATCAGACCTGTTCCCATGTTGGTGGCATAAATATTTACAATTGTTAAATCTTGTTACATTGGCCCCTTTATTATGATATAGTGTCCTTCTACATTCTTTCGTTTAAAATCAGGTTTGTATGATACACATATTGCTACTCAACTTTCTTTTGACATCCATCTGAATGATGAATACTTATCCATCACCTCACTTTCACTATTCTGGTGTCTTTGCATCTAAGATGAGCCTCTTGTGGGGGAACTGAGTGGTTTCGTCAGTTAAGTGTCTGACTTTAGCTCAGGCCATGATCTTATGGTTCATGAGTTCAAGCCCTGCATTGGGCTCTCTGCTGTCAGCACAGAGTCTGCTTCAGATCCTTTTTCCCTCTCTTTCTGCCTCTCCCTCCATCATGCTAACTCTCTCTATCAAAAATACATAAACATTAAAACAAACAAACAAACAAAATGAGTCTCTTTAAGGTAATATATAGATAATCTTGTTTTTTTTTTTAAATCAATTTTTACATCCTTGGTGTTTTGATTGGACGTTTCAGCTTATTTATGTTTAGAGTAATTATTGATAGATATGTATTTAGTGCCATTTCATTACTTTTTTTTGCCATTTCTGGAGATTTTCTCTGTTTCTTTCTTGTCTTTGTCATATGTAATCCCTTTCTTTCAACTCAAAGAGTCCTCTTTAATATTTCTTGCAGGGCTGGTTTAGTGGTCACAAACACCTTTAGTTTTTGTTTGTCTAGGAAAATATTTATCTCTCCTATTGTAAATGTTAGACTTGTTGGATACAGTATTCCTTTTTTAAATTTAAATTTCTATTTTTAGTAGTCTCCACACCCAACATGAGGCTTGAACAAACAACCAAGAGATCAAGAGTCACATGCTGTACCAACTGAACCAGCCAGGTACTCTGAATAGTTTATTCTTGATTGCAGATTTTTCCCATTCAGCATGTTGAATATATTATGCATCTCACTTCTGGCTTGCCAAATTACCATAGAGAGCTCTGCAGCTAGTCTTATGGGTCTGCCCTTGTATGTTAGGGACTTCTTTCCCTGCTTTTAGGATTTTTTCTTTATCATTATACTTAGCAAATTTACAATATGCATTGGTGTTGACCTGTTTTGTTGATTTTAATGGGAATTAACTGTTCTCTTAGATTTTAATGTAGATTTCCTTCCCCAGATAAGGGAATATTTTACCTCTTATTCTTTCAAATAAACCTTCCTCCCCCTCTTTTTTCTTCTTCTGTGACTCCTATGGCATAAATATTTTTACATATGATGGAGTCACTAAGTTCCCTAAGTCTAATTTTATGATTCATATTTATTCTTTCTATCTTGTTCAGTTTTATTATTTTCCATAATTCTATATTCTGTATCACATATTCATCCCTCTGTTTCTTCCTTCCTTGTGGTCATTGAATCCCATTGGGTTCAAATCTAAGTTGTTACATTTTTCGTTACTGCCTGATTGTTTTTTAGCTCTTTCATCTCTGTGGTAATGGTCTCTCTGATGTCTTCTATGTGTTTCTCAAGCCCAGTGAGCATCCTTATGATTGTTTCTTTAAATTCTCCATCAGACATATTTCTTAAATCTATTTTTGTTAAATATTTGCCTGTGAACTTTTCTTCTTTCTTTTGGCATGAATTTTTTCATGTTAGCATTTTTTCTAGGTCTCTGTCTTATGTGTGTCATAAAAGCCTGTTATAGTTTCTCTTCTGGAGAGTTATGGTTTTATGAAGAAAAAGTCATATAGTATCCATGGCTGGGCACTTCAGGAAATGTCTCTGGTGTGTTGTGTGTGCTCTGCTATTTTTGTTTGTTTGTTTGTTTGTTTTGTTTGTTCTATTCCTCAGATCAGTCCTCTGAAGAGTTTCTCCTTGACTGTGGGCAGTGTTTGGACCTTAGCCAAAGTACACCAGTTTTGTTTTTTAAATGTTTTTATTTATTTCTGAGAGAGAGACAGAGAGAGCAGAGGAGGGTCAGAGAGAGAGGGAGACACAGAGTCTGAAACAGGTTCCAGGTTCTGAGCTGGCTGTCAGCACAGAGCCTGATGAACCCACGAATCGCGAGATCATAACCTGAGGTGAAGTCGGACGCTTAACCGACTGAACCACCCAGGTGCACCCCAAAGTGCACCGGTTTTAACTAGGTTTGTTCTGGTCTGCTTGTTAAATGAGACCTGGTAATACTTCCACTAGAACTGAAGTCTGCAAAACCACTCTGTTTAGTAGATGTGGTTCCTGCAGAGGTTTCTGCTGGTCTTTTGTGGATAGGGTCTGCTGTCCCGGTCCTTAGGATTACTTGCTCAAGAAAAGCAGCACCAGCAAAGCACTGGGCAGTGGGACTTGGTGTAAGTAAGTTAGGCAGCCAGTATTGGCCCTGTGTTATTTACTGAAGTTGGTTGATGCTGAAAGAAGTGAGAAGGAAATGGTGCCACTGAAGAGCCAAAAATTAGGTCCTCCATTAAGAGAAACCTCGGGCTTCACGTAGCCCTAGTCCCAGTCCCAGGAAAAGCCTCAGATTGTTCAAGGCTAAAGCCATCCTCAGACCGCCCTCAGTTCAGCTGATCAAAAAGTAAAAAGAAACATTCCTATGGTCTGAGTGAAGGCTGGGAACTGCAGATACAAACTAGCCAATTTCTCACCACTTGTCTGAACCCCACGTGGGGCCTTTGAACTCACTTCACAATTGGTCATTTTCAAAGCATTCTCAAAAGCCATGATTGGGTCCCACCAAAAGGAATGAACACCTCACAGATACTGAATGGTCAAAGCTGTAATTGTAATTGGTGCTTATGTGATGATGCTACATGTACTGTAACACCCCCATCCCTTACTCCTTAAAAACCCAAATCACTATTGTTCTTCGCTTCAACTTGCTGCCAAAACACAGGTAGGCAGGAGAGTCCCTGCTCGAGCTTGTAATAAAGACCCTTTTGTATTTGCATCGGTACTGCCTCCTTGGAGGTCTCTGGGACTCGCCATTCCGGCACAACACCACTAGCTCCTTTGTGCACGAAGAGGTGACTCAGTGCTTGATGTTCTCAAGAAGCACTCCCAAAAGAGCAAATAATTTCCCTTCGTGTGTCCTAGGCATTTTTCAGATTACTGTTTTTACACTGTCTGTCTCTGTGTTGCTTACCTTCCTGGAATACCATGGTGCACTTTCGACCCTATCTCAGCCACCCTTGCTGACTTTTAAAATTCCAAATTTTAGGGATCTGGTATGGTAGGGACGTGCATTGGCCTTCGGGGGGTGGGGTCCTATCTGTGCTGGGACTGATGCAGATTTGAGTGAGAAGAGCAGTCCCATCATAGCACAGGTGCGTTGGATTTGGAGGAAAGCAGGCTAGACAGCCAGTGTCCAGGTCAGCTGCCTTCAGCAGGTTTCTCTGTGCCTATGTTGAAGGGAAGAGGATAAAACGGTCTCACAGGCTCTTGTTTTCCTCTGAGGGGTGAATTTGTGAATTCCATCTCTCAGAGGGTAGCTCCAATAAGGGTAAACAGTCTCCCCTTAAGACTTAGGTGACCCTCAGATAATGCTGTCTGTCCCAAGGTTGCTTGCATTCCTTCTCTCCAGGAATAAGATAGTGACCTCAGGGCTCTATACCATCCAAGCCTGCTTACCTCTCAAACTCCAGTCTTTGAGGTCCACCTGTTGCAAAAACTAGTGACAATCAGCCCTTCTCATTTTTCCAGCCAATGTCTATGGGGGAAATGCTCTCATGCATATACCTGTGCATTCCACTCTCCCTCACCTTTCTCCACTATCAGGGTTCCCTCCCCTCTGCAACACCTATGTTCCTTTCTCTCCTAAACCATGTCTCCATACTTCTTCCCTTCCTTGATGTGACCTCTTCTCTCCCTGTAGTTCTGCAATTTATTCTTAGTCATCAGGTCAATTTCTTGGGTATTCAGAATAATTTGATAGTTATCTAGCTGTGTTCCAATAGGAGGCAAGCTAAGAGTCACGATATTATGCTGTGATCCTCTTCCACAGTATTTTAAAAAGACGTAGAGATTCATTAGAAAATAATTAAAGTGTCAGTGATACAATCCAAAATTACTAGTCATATAAAGAAACAGGAAATCTTCAACTTACTAAGAAAAAAGCAATTGTATAATGTCAATACTGAGATGACACCTGTTGAAATTTTCACAAAGGCTTTATAGTAGTTATCACAAAAATGATCTAGTAAGTTTCAGCATTTGCAAAGTTATTATACACATAACAGAAAGGACAATTTTTCAAAAAGTCAAATAGAAGCTATAGACTAGAATGAATTTAAATGGCATATTGATTAATGTTGGAGGACAGTTCTGGCTGGGTCCTGGGTCCCCGAAGGATGGACGGCGTCGGCGAGGGAGGCATGAGAGAGCCAGGAGAGTCTTCCTGGTCCCCAGGCCGGCATCTGCGCTCTGACTGGGGCTCAACTTTATTTTATAATTAAGTGTTTAGGGGACGGCACAAAAGTGACATTTGCCTTAGAAAATGATTTCTGATGACAAACTTCTTTGATATGTAAGAATTTCCCGGAACATAGTGTTATGCCCAGATCGCGATCTCCCCAAAATCCCAAGACCACCAAGGAGTCCGAGTCACGTGTGCAAAAGCAAAGGGCTTTATTACGGGCTTAAGCTCGGACTCCCAGACTTCACCAGCGTATCGATCTGTGCTGAGAGCCTCGAACAAGGGCAGAGTAGGGTTTTTATGGGGTTTGAGACAGGGGAGTTACAGAAGTTGTGACATGAGAACAGTGATCCAATCATAATTATTCAACATCATTGACAGCGGGTTTGACCATACACATTGTCTAGAGTATTCGTTACTTTTGGCGGGATCCAATTACAACATTTAGAGTACCTTTAAATTCAGCCAATCACAGAGCGAGCCTAGGGTCTTGTTCGGCGACTAACAGGTTAACTTTAACATTAGGTAACAGGGTCCTATCTATAGTATCTATCTCCAGGCCTCTCCCTTAACAATGTGGAGGGTGGTCGCTGGCCTTTCTGGATTGGGTTTTGCAAGGGTGGTTACTCCTGCCTTGGGCAATGTGTAACTACCTGGTAGTTTCGGGAAAGCCGAAACTCAGGCCTTCTAGTTTAGAGGGGAAACTTAAAGCCTGTCATGGAGTCAGTTTGGTTTAGACATTTAGACTTGTGGCCTTACAATATATTTGTAGAAGACTCCTGCATAACCTTTATCAATAGTGATTGAGGTAGAGGATTTAGATGCTTATCCTATGGGGAAGGAAGGTATCTTTAGCATACCAGACAATGTTTTTAGCATAAAAAGAGTGAAGTTACTTCTTTGTGGGCAGGAGTCAATAGCTTGCTTAAGGTGAAGTATCAAGAAAAACAGGTCTTTCAGGGAACACAGTGTTTGCTCCCACAATCACAAAAGAAAAAGTTCCTACAATAAGTTCCTTCACAGGGTGCAATCAGCATATTCAAGGCCAGAATAAGTCACTCCAAATACTGATAACAAATCCCTTGGCGGGGGGGGGGGGGGGGGGGCGCCAAGCAGAAACAATTGGGTGGGGGTGGATATCTGTCCTTAACTCTTAGGCTCTTTGTCACAGGGCCGGACTCAATTGTAACTCATGTTCTTAGCCCCCTTTATTATGTAAGTGTTGGATCTGCAAGGCCCATAGGAAGAGCCTTTTGACAATCATACACAATGCTTTCATCTGAAGTCTCTTTTGAAAAGGCAGGAATATGCTTTTCCTTATGAGCAATTTGTGTGGGGAATATCAGTCTGATCTGGAATATTGTGAGGCCTGGTCAATACCAGCAGGCTTATTTCCAACATGAGCCAGTTGTAGCAGAAGGAGATATCAGTTTTGATTTCTCATGGCAGGAGCTGTGCAAACGCTGCCATTTCCTCACTGTGACTATCATCCAGCGAAGCTAGTGTGGCTCCCAGCAGATTAATAGGACTCAAAGAGAATGGTGATCATGTAGTTCACTAGAAAGTATTTAGTCTGAAAAAATATTTATATTGACTATTGGAGAAAAAAAAAAACAGATTTTCAGAGAACTGTAGAACAAATACTTATAAAAATCTGCCATTCTTCTCAAGAGGTCCAAGAAAAAAACCATAGATATTTCAGGTAGAAAATCATTAGAAGAAATTATAGCTGAAAATGTTTTAAGTTTTGGAAAATATACATTTACACATTCTAGAGGCTAACAAAATCACAACTAGAATACATATAAACATACATATGTCTAATCACACCATAATCAAATCACTAAAAACTTAAATACTTATATACAAAGAAAAACCTTGAAACCAATCAGAGGAAAATGATATATTGCATGAGATGTAGTAGTTTACATGATTATGGATTTTCATCTGTAACCATGAATTACAGAAGGAGTGGATCGAAATGGTTTCAGTGCTGAAAGAAAATAATAGTTAATCCAGAATTTTGTATCCAGTCAATGTATGTTCAGAAATGAAAATGAATGAGGTGCCTGGGTGGCTCAGTCAGTTAAGAGTCCTACTTTGGCTCATGTCATGATCTCACAGTTCGTGGGTTCGAGCCCCACATCGGGCTGTATGCTGATGGCTAACTCAGAGCCTGGAGCGTGCTTCAGATTCTGTGTCTCCCTCTCTCTCTGACCCTCCCCTGCTCACACTGTCTCTCTCTCTCTCTCTCTCAGAAATAAATTTAAAAAAAAAAAAAAGGGAAAGAAATGAAAATGAAATAAAGACTTTCTCAGGTAAAACAAAACAGGATATTCATTGCCAATCAACTTGTTTTAAAACAATTGTTTTAAAAAATTCTTTCATAGAGAAGAGAAATGATACCAGAAAGAAATTTGGAATATTAGGAAGAATAAGTGATAACAGAAACAATAGATTATTCTAGCTCAAGTTCTTTAAAATATGTCTGATGATAAAATAGAAAAAAATGATAATTTGCCCCATTAGCCTTATAGTAAATGTAGATTTTATTTTATTTTTTAAAAATATTTTTATTTATTTCTAGGATAGAGAGAGACAGCGTGAACAGGGGAGGGTCAGAAAGGGAGGGAGACACAGACTCCGAAACAGTCTCCAGGCTCTGAGCTGGCAGTCAGCACAGAGCCTGACGCGGGGCCCGAACCCACGAACCGCGAGATCATGACCTAAGTGAAAGTCGGACGCTTAACGAAGCCACCCAGGCCTCCCAGTAAATGTAGATTTTAAAACACAGACAAAAACATACAAAGATAGGAATATGAAAAGCCATATGAAGTGGTAAAATTTCTACACACAATTAAAAATGATAGGATATCAGTTCTTGGTAGAATCTGAAAAGTTAATATAAATGGTTAAGATATTAAAAATTTTTAATTTTAATTAAAATTAAATAGAAACTCCCCAAGTTCTATGTCCTAATCCCTAGAAACTGAGAGATCACTCCCAATGATTTTGCTATCTCATATGGCACAATTCACATTAAAATAGTAAAATGATTCTGCATTAGCTCTGTGTGTCCAATGGAATCATATGAGACCTTAAAATTAGAATACTTTCTCACACTATTGTCAGAAGAGTAAATTAGAAAGATGTGAATATGAGCATCATTTGATACCTTGTTTCTGTTTTTGAATACCAAAACTCCTCAAAGACAATACCATAAAAGAAAACTAACAGAAAATAACTTTCGTTAATACAGACACAAAATAATCAATAAAATATTAGCAAATGAAATCTACCTTCGTATGTAATGTTAAAAAGATCATCTACACAAAACCTAACATCAGACTTGATCAAAGAATACAAATTTTATCGTGATAGGGAACAAGGCAAGGATACAATATAAATCTTCATCACTCCCATACAACAGTGCACCATAAGTCCAAGACATTGAAATAATATAAGAAGAGTAATAAAACTATAAATATATAAAGACACAGATAAAAAAGCCTTATTTACAGAAAGCATGGTTTTCAATATAGAAACAAAAATCACAAGGTCCTTGGGTGGCTCAGTTGGTTGAATATCTGACTCTTGATTTTGGCTCAGGTCCTGATCCCAGAGTTGTGAGATGAAGCCCCACATTGGGCTCAATGTCGAGCATGGAGCCTGCTTGAGATAATTTCTCTCTCTCTCTGCCCCTTTACCCTACTTGTGCCATCTCTCTCTTTAAAAAATCACAAAATTGAACATCAAAATAGAGGGGAAAAAAGGAAGATTTTGGAATTAGTGTCAATTTAAGCAAAACCAAAGGATACAAGATAAAAATGTAACAATACATTGTTGGTGGGAATTCAAAGTGGTACAACCACTCTGGGAAATAGTATGGAAGTTTCTCAAAAAGTTAAAAATAGAACTACCCTATGATCTAGCAATTGAACTACTAGATATTTACCCAAAGAATACAAAAATACCAATCTGAAGGTACACACACCCCCCTCCAATGCTTATAACCACATTATCAACAATATCCAAATGGAATTGGATATCCACTGAACATATCCAGTGGAATGTTATTACCCTTAACAAAGAATGAAATCTTCCCATTGGCAACAATGTGGATGGAGCTATAGAGCTTTATGCTAAATAAAATAAGTCAGTCAGTGAAAGACAAATAACCATATGATTTCACTCACCTGTGGAATTTAAGAAATAAAAGAAGCGAACATAAAGGAGAAAAAAGAGAGGCAAACCAAGAAACACTTCTAATTATAGAGAAAAACTGAGCATTGCTGGAGAGGAGGTATGTGGGAAAATGGGTTAAACACGTGATTGAGATTAAGAAGGGCATTTAAAAGGTCATTTGTTATGATGAGCACAGAGTGTTGTATGCAGCTGAAGAATCACTAAAGACTACACCTGAAACCAACGTACTGCACGTTAAGTAACTCGAATTTAAATAAAAAACTGGAAAATAAAAATGTAAAACACAACACATTTTTGTGTGGTAGCAAAGAAAATTTGGAAGCCAAAATATAAAAGACCAATAAAATTAACAATAATGCCAAGGAGAAATGACATAATATCTAAATATCTAAATATCTAAATATCTAAATATAATATGTATAGATTCTGTATGACGCATACTTCAAAATGTTGATGGGAAATGTCAAATGGGTAAATACTATGTTCATAAATTGCATGAAACAACATAATAAATATATCAATTCTCATAATTTTGATCTACACCTTAGCAGAATTCCAGTCAAAACACTACTGGTTTTTTATAGATATAGACAAACTGGTTGTAAACTTTACATTGACCTGCCAAATACATTTATGAACCAAATAATTTTTCAAACAATAATTTATTTATTTATTTATTTATTTCACAAATAGTTTATTGTCAAATTAGTTTCCACATAACACCCAGTGCTCATCCCCACAAGTGTCCTCCTCCATGCCCATCCCTCCTCCCCCCCACATCCATCAGTCCTCAGTTTTTGTCAGCATTCAAGAGCCTCTCATGGTTTGCCTCTCTCCCTTTCCCCCACCATTTCCGCCCTTCTTCTCCCCATTAGTCCTCCGTTAAGT
>NW_024081413.1:0-37898 GCF_003009895.1 Hyaena hyaena
GACAGACTCTCATTCAAAAGAAGACACTCAGAGCACAAGCTCCCAAAATCTCCAAGCCAAAATCCAATTATCTATGGCCCAGACAGGTGGCCCACCAGAATCAAATGACCTTTTCCAGTGGAAAACTGGCCTAGTTGCCAGTAATCGAACCTGGTGTGTCATTGACCGGGGAATTCAACTGGTGCCTGTCTGGGACATCATCCTCTCCAGCCACAGAAGTGATTTTAAAGAGGCTCTGCAGGTAGCTCTCTGCCTGAAGGACAGCTACACTGCTCTGACTGGCCTCACTACCCAGATACAGAATGGAGAAGAATTACTGAGCGTTGTGAAGAAGGCCAGGGTTTTCCTAGAGGATATAAAATCCTGGGAGATATCTGACCCTGAAGAGCAGCTTAAAAAGCTGATAAGTTTCATGCAAATGTTGAGTCAAAAACTAAAAAGTTATGACACTTGGATTAACACATGCCTCACAGATAGGGATCTGCAGAATTTTCTGGTAAACACTGTCAATTTTTGCAAAAGTTCTTCCATTTATGATACAAAATTTATTAAGTCTCAGTTGCGCAGCCTTTTGGATCCTCACATCTATAGCGTGACAAACTTTCCTCAGGCTCATTCCATCATGCAGTGGATCTTCTGGTCAGAGTCAGAGCAGGAACATATAAAAATCTCTCAATTTTCTGAATTAATTAAAATCCTTAGAAAAAACAAAAATGATTTTCTGGAAGTAAAGGTTAAATCTGAGTCCCCAGAAATAGTGGAGGAAGCACAAAGAAAGGCCACTTATGAGGTCAGCCGGTCTCTTCGCTGCTTCTTGAATTACCTCCAAGAAACAGAGCAGTCAGACATACAGCTCTTGCTACTTTCCATTGCAGCTGGTGCAGGTTATCACCTGGTAAACAATACCTTTCAGTATCTCCTGGGATGTGATGAGTTAGACTTTCTACTGCATGAAATGCAAACTGCCCAAGATAAATACCAGGAGCTCAAAAATATTTGCAGCTCCAGGGCTCAGGCATTCCTGGTGCTCACAGGTTTGACAGCCTCTGTTGGGGTTTTGGCTGTTTCTCCAAAAGAGAAAACACAACGGTTGACATTTATAAGACAGTACATGGGACAATCATTATCTAAAAATGTTGTAGATATCCTCAGCAAACCTGGAGCAGATCATGATTGGGAAAACCTAGAGAAAGACTTGAGACTGCTCATTGATGGGATTTATGAAGTCACCACCCCTTCATTGCAAATGGATGAAGTGAGAAAACATTTGCAAAGAATCTTCCATGAAAAGGCACCACCTCATGAACCACATGATAATGAAAACAACAAATGGGAGGCCACAGAAAATGGAGCCTTCTTAGAATTACTGCAGCGTCTAGGCCTAGAACACTACTACCCAAAGAGGATGAACAGAGCTAACTTCCATCTGATCTACAAGACGTCGGTGTACAACACCCAGCCCAGCTCTGAACGAGAGCTTCCCTTCTACTTCTTACAGAAGCTACTGATGTTGGATTATGGGCTGAGATACTTGGTCTTCAAAGATGATGGGAATGCAGAGAATCAAGTCAATCTAAGTGCCTTGAAACAGAAAAATGAGGGTTTTGATCCATATGACGATTTTTTTGAAGACAATGATAGTCCCAGTAATCTTTCAACCACTGATTCCAGACCCCATATTCACCCTATGGATATTCAGATGGCAATTCTTCACTGTGCAGATGATTTTGCTAGACAATATATTCTGGCCAAACTCTCCATTTGTCAGTTTGCCCTCCCTCTTCTTATACCGAATCCTTGCAATTCTCAAATTGAATTCTCTCTCTGGTCTCTCAGTCAAATTAGGAGAAGTTGGCAGCAAGCAAGGAAATCAACAAATGAGGCAAGCAACAATTATAAGAATCGGCAAATGTGTCGTGTCTCTACCCCCATTGTGTCCTTTATTAGGGTTGGAAGTGGATTCTCTGCTTCCAAATCTCAGATTATGAACTGTATTCTCAGTAAACGTAAACATGATATCTTTTTTCATCGACATTGCAGAGGGAGTAGCAAAGACTGTGTCTTGATGGGTGGTGTAGTAGAAATATGCTGGTTCTGTCCTGGGGGTGAAGAAGAGGACAGATTTGACAACTGTTTGACCTTTGCCAATCTTCATGGAGATGCCAAGGAACATGAGAAGCAACTCACCTTCCTGAAGGAGATCTCTTCTCTCATTGTAGTCCTCATGGCAACTTCTGATGACAATAAAGAAAACCGAAAAATCATCCGTGGCCTGTGTGAGCTACCAAAACCTTTGATCTGTCTGCTTGATGACAAAGAAAAAACCACGGCCAATTATTCTGGCCAAAAAGTGAGAATTGGGATCAAGAACAGAAATGAGGCAGAATTAACAGACAACCTCAAAACTAAAATCAGAGATTTACTAGAGCTCTCTGACACTACTTTTAGCTTAGAGGACTGTGCTCAGATTGCTCGCAAGCAAGGATTCCTTATTGATGAAGACCAGACAGACTGCAAGGAAGCCAAAGAAAAGGCAGAGGTTCTCATGGCCCTATTAGGAGAAAAGCAGATACCTCAGATGAAAGAAAACTTACTACCCCTTCAGGGAAAACTGTGGCATCTTTGGTGTAAAAAGGACAAAGAACTCTATCATCTGAGAGAAAAAGGAAATCGCAGCATTGAACAACACAAGACTGAGATTGAGGCAGATAAACAAAACATACGGCAGCAACAGTTGAACAGAGCCTTTCCTCTCAATGACTTAATGCAATCTGTCCTTGAAATTCTCCAAAACCATTCAGAAACTCATACCAAACTCTACTTCTTACAGTCGCTGAGTATGTCTTTGGACAATCTGACTGCAGGACACTTGGAAAAACTGAATGAAAAGAAAAAGACTCTGTGGTCATCGATACAAACAGAAAAGAAAAAAGCAACAAAGAGCACCTCCCTGAAACACTGGCAAAATGAGATAGAAGCTATCTCTACAGAGATTAGTGACTGCACCTTGGGAATTGAACAACTTCTCAGAGAAATAGGCCAGATCTATGAAGTTCTGGAAGAAACTTTCTCCACAAAAGATCACCTTTTTCTCTCCCTTCCCCAGATTGCTGCAGAGCTAATGATATCTGGTCTTCCCATTGAGCTGATGGATGGGGATGCTTCATATGTGCCTCTAAAGTGGGTAGCAGCTGTTTTTGACAAGGTTTCTGAGAACCTTGGAGACAAACGGCTATTTGTTCTCTCCATCCTTGGCCTGCAGAGCTCAGGGAAGTCCACCCTGCTGAATGCCCTTTTTGGGCTGCAGTTCACTGTCAGTGCTGGGAGGTGCACCCGGGGCGCCTACATGCAGCTCCTGAAGGTGGAGGAGACATTCACACAGGAACTTGGCTTTGATTTTGTGCTTGTTGTGGACACAGAAGGACTTCGCGCCCCAGAACTCAGCGGCAAATCCCAGAATCGTGACAATGAGCTGGCAACCTTTGTTATTGGACTTGGAAACTTGACTCTGATTAATATTTTTGGGGAGAATCCATCAGAAATGCAAGATATTCTACAAATAGTTGTCCAAGCCTTTCTGAGGATGAAACAAGTAAAAATCTCCCCAAGCTGCCTTTTTGTCCATCAGAATGTGGGGGAAGTCACAGCTAAAGACCAAACTATGGAAGGACGAAGGCGGCTAGAGCAGAGATTAGATGAAATGGCAGCAACAGCAGCTGAACAAGAACAGTACTCAGATGTAACCCGCTTTAGTGATGTCATTAAGTTTGATGTCAATACTCATGTTTACTACTTTGCTCATCTCTGGGACGGCAATCCTCCAATGGCCCCTCCCAACCCTCGCTATAGCCACAATGTCCAGGAACTGAAAAGTGGAATTCTTCTGACAGCCAAACAGGAATCTAGGGGAGGCATCATGAAGATATCAGATTTAAAGTTCCGAGTCCAAGATTTGTGGAGGGCCCTGGTGAATGAGAACTTTATTTTCAGTTTCAAGAACACCAGAGAAGTCATGGCCATGAGCAAATTGGAAACAATGTATAACCACTGGACCTGGGAACTGAGGAGTCATGTGCTGGGCTTGCAAAACCAGCTAATCAACCAGATTCAGAATGGAAAAATCCAGACATTCAGAATAAGCACATTTACGGCTCCAGTCACAGAAAAATATGAAGCCATCAAACAAGGACTTGAAAAATATTTTAATGAAGATCCAGATAGTGAAATACTTATTCAGTGGAAAGCAAATTTTGAAACTAAGCTCACAATCCTTAAGGAGGCACTTATTTTAGAAAGCCAAAACAAAGCCGATGAACTTATTAGTTTTAAGAAAAGTCAAGAAAAACTGGACAACCAAAAGGTAGGTTATGAAAAGGAATTATTAGAAAAAAGCCGAATGTTGGCTTTAACTGTAAAAGGCACAGAATTGAGTGAGAAAGAGCTACACGAGAAGTTCAATCAACTTTGGGAAAAATGGGTCTGTGATGTGTCCTCAACTCTCCCTCCAGCCACAGAGCCTACAATTGATGTGGATTCTGAAAACATCCTCTTGGAATATTTCAAAAAGGAGACAAATATTGTAGACACACTGAAGGAAAATTCTGGAGAAAACTTTCAAATAAAATATGACAAACATGTCAAAACGAACAGGAAATATCACATAATTCCAAGGTCATTAGAGGGCTGTGATAAAATGTCCATAGATATGACTACTAACCGCATTATTTCAAGATATGATGAAACTATTAAGAACATACGGATGCAGAAGCGTGATTATAATCCGGGTTATTTCCATGAAATCCTGAGAATAATCGATGAGGAAGTGAAACCTGCACAATCTGAGGGAAGATACATATTTACAAGTAAATATGAAATTGATTTATCTTTGTGCCTATTCGGAAAAGCATCAAAGATGTTTAAGGAGATGCACGAAGCATTCAAGAGAGCAAATGATCCTGTGAACTATCTGGAAAGTAAGAAAGACGATTTCTTCATGAGTTTTAAGATATCTTGTCAAGGAGCAACTTCAGTCAAAACATTTGCTGATTTTCTGTGGCAGAAACTCACTCCTGCTGTCTCTACCACCATATTGAAAAAAATGGTCCCTAAAATTGCTGGGGACATGCGAGCTACCTGCCCCGCATTCAATGGAAATAGGTCTAACTTGGAGAAACATATTCTCATCTCTCTGGCAGAGGAAGAAAATTTTGATAATTACTGGGATTACCTTCATAATTCAGAATCATTTTTCAGGAATTACATTAAAAAGCATATTGAAACATATTATTCAGACAAAGGAAGTGAAAAAATAAAGTCTTTTTTAAAAACAACTGTAGATGATATGAAGAATGCCATCCTCTCAGCTATTCATGAATCCACAGTAATAGCTAAAGATAAAAGCAGCACTGTGTCTGGGTGGTTGGATTTGTTCTGTGATTGCCTGGGGAGTAATGTGATCTTCCCAAGAAAAGACCTGATAAGCATTGAACACCAAGAGATAAAAGATATCGAGTTTCTCAAAGAAGCTATGAGTGAAGCTTTGGATCCCACAATGAAGAGAATAGAAGAGAACTATTTGAATATGTCTGTACAAGAAGGAGTTCTGGAAATTCAGAAAATGCTCTCTGAACATCTCTCTGGCTGCTGGAAACAATGTCCCTGTTGTAAAGCAACTTGTACAAACACAATCCCTACACATGACGGAGACCACAGTGTTCCCTTCCACCGTCCTTTTGCTGTTAGTGGTGGGTCCTTTTACAAAACTGACAACTTTGTCATTGATTGCTGTAGTACTTTGGTAGCAAGCAATTATCTATTGGTTTTGAGAGATGACTGGAAAATCCCATTTAAGAACTATCGACAGGCAGGAGGGGAGTATGCCACGTGGAGCATCACCCCAGACTCATCTACCCAGCCATACTGGAAATGGTTTGTCCTTAAATTCAGACAAAATCTACAAGAAAAATATCAGAAAAAATTTATAAATAAAGGTAAAATCCCTGATGCATGGGAGAAAATAAAAAAGCAAGATGTGCTCGATGACTTGAAAAAACAGTAAAACTCAATGAATCCTAATCCTCAGACAACCCTAGAATACCTCCTCACAGTAAGAATCTTCATTATTTCCTTTTCTCAAATGAAAATCTAAAAATCAATCAAGATTTCAAGAGTTGAAGCTTTCTTGTGAAAACACTTCATTTTTCATTGCCTCAATTCCTTCTGGTTCAAAAACATATTACGAAAATACATGAACATATGATAAAATCAAACAAAATCCATTTAAAATATCTACTGCACATTTTAAACTGTTATTCAGAATGTTTTTATTTTGAAATATATAATGATATATAAAGTCTCAGAGAAAGTCATTTTCATAGAAGGAAAACAAAATCATTGCAGACTACTACAAATTTACAAATCTCTGTAGAATAAATATATGCATATTTCATACAATATATAGTTCTTGACTGGAAGCTACCAATAGCCTTTTTTCTTTAATCCTCTGAAACTGTGAGAAAAACTTACTAATCCTCAAATGGAAACATTCATTGAAAGTTCATGATCCCCAAGCGTAGCAATATTTAAAATATTTGTTCTGGAGAGCAATAAAACAGACTTCACCAGGATAACGTGTGCATCAATTCAAGAAATGTCATCAAGTAAATATAGAAAACAGAAATCAAATAACTGCTTTTCTCATTTAATCCTCACCCTCTTCTTCCCTGGAATCTTGCTTATGTATGTTTAAAAAAAAAAAGGTTCACAAGAGCTTTGATATTCAAAGCTTGGTGCTATATACAAGTCTGAGATAAACTGGCTTCTGAAACATAATTTATGACCAGCTAAACAGGGCCATTTTCATCGAAGCTGTGGACAAGGTCAAATCTGATTAAGCCATTGATGATTTAAAAAAAAAAAACCTATTCCTTTAAGAATAAAATATTAAAAACTATACAATTTTATAGGCTCTAATATTTTAATAAGAAATTTGTTTTATACATTCAAGTATCAGGAAATATTTATCTCCACATTAGGTGATAAGTAACTTTTCATACTGTTTAAGTCATAGGGTCATGATCAAATAAAAATGACAACACTCTGAAGCCAATCAAGGACCTAAGAAATAACCATTCTGCAAACCTACAACTTCTAAAACAATGACTTATACTAGGTTCTCAAAGCTGATGATCTAAAGGAATCCTGATACAAGAAGAAAATTTATGGGACATAAGAGACATCCAGTGGCTTCTACTTAAGACACACTATCTACGCCTCCATAGCCAGTGAAAACAAACAGCATAGGGAACCATAGTCAAAGGGCTGGAATATTCAAAGTTAATAGATTGGAGTGATAAGACTCTGCTGTCTTACTCCTTGGAAAGTTTTCCAGAATACTATCAGTTTCAGATAAAATGACCCAGGTCTCCAAAAGAAATCCTGGAACATAAAAATTATAAAGGTTAAAGGAAACAGGTATTCTTGAGCAGTACAATTTTCCTTTTGTTCTCTGGAAGATAATCTCAGTGAGAGTTGAAAGGACCTACTAATATGATTAAGTTGAATGGTGATGGAAACAGAATCCCTGCATAGTACTTGTCTCTCAAATCACTGCATCCTAAAAAATTGCAATGTTCAGGTAACATTTGCTGAATGCTTTTTGTATTTGTTTAATGAATCCAAAATAACCTGTAAGAAGTATTATATATCATATATTAACCTTGTTTTTCAAGCCAAAATAGTATATAAATAAAAAAGATCTTTGACAAATTCCTCAGGCATTTAAGCAGTATGATTATTCAATGAGATTCAGAGACTATGCTCAAGAGATCCCAAATGAACTGGCAAGAAGTAAATTGGGATAGAGAAAAGATGATTGTATAGGAATGGAGTTTTCTATGATAGTAATGCAGAGTGTAAAGCTGCCATAAAGGTGGAGTCAGGATTAAAGAAATTACAGTGTCAGCAGGTTGGGGTCACAGAGGGAGGAGACTTCAGGGACTGTGAAATAGGGAGGAAGGAATCAGCAGGGATGAGAATCACATGATTATCAACAGTGGAAGACACTGGATCCAGGTGTAGGTCACAGGATTAGAAGAGGCCAGAGTTGTAACCAAAAATAATGAAATCTTGCCATTTGCAACAACATGGATGGAACTAGAGTGTATTATGCTGAATGAAATTAGTCATTCAGAGAAAGACAAATATCATATGACTTCACTCATATGTAGAACTTAAGATACAAAACAGATGAACATAAGGGAAGGAAAGGAAAAATAATATAAAAGCTGGGGGGGGGGCAAAACATAAGAGACTCTTATATAGAGAGAACAAACTGAGGCTTGCTGGAGGGGTAGTGGATGGGGGTATGGGCTAAATGGTCAAGGGGCATTAAGGAAGACACTTTTGGGGATGCGCACTGGGTGTTATATTTAGGGGATGAATCCATGGATTCTTCTCCTGAAATCATTATTGTGCTATCTGCTATAACTAACAAAGATGTAAATTAAAAAAAAAAAAAAAGTGGCCAGAGTTGTAAGATCAGTAGAGGTTAAGATTCACATGGAATTCACATGGAATGAGTCTCTCAGAGCCACTGAAAGTGGGAACATGGAAACAAAGGAATTCAGGGTCACCCCATCAATAGATTTAGGGAATTTCCAGAATAAGTTAAGCAAGAGATCCCATTAACAAATGGGAAAGATGGAGTCACAAGGCCTGTAGGAATGGGGCTAGGAGAGTGATGGATTCTAGGGCAAGATCAAAGCACATGAATAAGATGTGAACTATTTAAATGAAGGTGGAAATGGGCATTGAGAAATTCTGAAGTAAGTCTTTCTTTCAGAAACAGAAGATAGAAATTTAAAAGAAAATCTAGGGAATGGGGTAAATAATGGGCTCCATGTTTGTGTCCCTTGCCAAATTTATATGTTGAAGCCATAACCCACCATGTGACTTAGAAAGGGGACCCTGGGAAATTATTAGAATAAGATGACTTAGTGAGGGCAAGGCCCTCATGATGGGATTAGAGCCCTTAGAAGAAGAGACACTGGAGAGATCTCTCCCCATGCCATGAACCAAGAAAAGTAAGCACACAGTGAGAAGGCAGCCGTCTGCAAGCCAGGAAGATTCCTCACCAGAAATCTAACCAGCTAGCACCCTGATCTTAGATGCTCCAGAACTGAAAAATAAATTTCTGTTTTCTAAGATACATAGTCTATGATTATTTTGTTTTAGCAGCCCAAACTAAGACAGTGTGTGTCTAAAAATACACCCCATAAAGATCTGATGGGCTATTCCCTTGGACTATAAGAAAAGACACATGAATCAAACCATTTTTATTTTTTCCCCTTCCCTCAAAATTTTAATTCCCTGGAATCATTCTAACCCTTTAGTAAGGTCTGGGAGTGTTGTGGTGCATGAGTCAAGAAGGAAGGGAGGAAAGTGTGCATATTACCAATGATAATATAATGATAATTAATAACATTGCTATCTCTGTAGTAGTGGTACCTGTGAGGCCTTGGGCATGTTAATTTAACCTCTCTGTACTCAAGTGCCCTATCTGTAAATGAGTACATTTCTCATGCAGTTGTTGAGAGAAATAAATGAATTGCTATATATAAAGCATTTGGGACAATGCCATACACAGAGTAAGTATCCTATAAGTGTAAGTAGTTATTGTTTTACTCCCTCTCTCAGGTTCCTTCTTCCTTTGCTTTTAAGTACAATTTTATTAGAATCACATTGACAGGGTAAGATAGCCTCACCTAAGGTTCATTGGCAGGAATATTTAACAAGGACTCCTTGGGAAATCATAATTAGAATACAGTGAGTTCTCAATAAATGTGATTATACCATAGCTTAAAATGCATCTCAAGATATTGATGTCCTTTGATACTCTATGAGTAGTTACAATGATTTCAAATACTAATCAACCAATCAAAAACTTAGAGGAGTCACTGCTACAATTCTTTAGCAGTGTGAAAATAATGTGTTAGGTTCTTCAGAAGCAGGCCTAAGGCAGATTGACAAAAAAGTGATTACAAAAGTTATCCCCGTAAAAATAAATAAGGGGAAGCAATAAGGGAAAGGTAATTTAAGGTGAGGGAATAAATTAGCAGGTTTAAGTCAAGTTTTGAGAGTTAGGGAGTGTCAGCTTGCAGATGTAGTTAAGAATACAAACTCAGAAGTTAGATTGCTTTGTTTTACATATTGTTTCCCACCATTTCCTAGCTGTGTGACCTTGAATGAGTTCCTCAATCTGTCTCTGCTTTTCTTTTTTTAAAAAAATTTTTAATGTTTATTTATTTTTGAGAGACAGAGAAGGAGACACAGCACAAGCAGGAGAAGGGCATGGAAAGGGAGGGAGACATGGAATCCACAACAGGCTCAAGGCACTGAGCTGTCAGCACAGAGCCTGATGTGGGACTCGAACTCACGGACTACGAGATCCTGACCTGAGCCAAAGTCAGTGCTCAACCGACTGAGTCACTCAGGCACCCCTGCTTTTTATTTTCTTCATCTATAAAATGGTGCCAGCTCAGAGATGTGTGAGGATTACCTGGGATAACACATATGCCTGGCACAGGGGACATGCTCCAATAATGTTAGGTGGTAGTATTAAGTAGCAGCAGCAGCAAAAGTCATGTTAATAGAATTATAGTAATTATTAACATTATTATTATCATTGCTATTATACTAAAATGTAGTTACGCCTGAACCCTGTTCTGAACTCTAAGTTCCTAAAACAGAAGGTCCATGTTTTGCTCATTTCCATATGCTCAGTATCTAGAATGGTACTTACCACAAGTGTAGGTGATAAATAATGACTCTTAAATATAATGGGCAAGTTTTCTAGATATTGGAGTTGAAGGTGATGACAGGCGGAAGGAAAAGAAAGAAATCAAAGATGGTTCTAACATTTCAAGCAGTGATAATGCAGCTGTATTAACTGAATAAAGGTCACCAATGGCTTCTACTTTGCTAAATCCATTTTGTTTCTTCTCTCAGTAGTCTTACTTGATCTGCCAACATCATTTTATCACTCTCCTTCCTGAAACTTCTTCACTTCGGTATCGAGAATACTGCACCCTTGCTTTTCCTCCTCATGTCACTCAACTGGTCCTTCCTCTTCCTCTTAGAACTCTCAATGATAGCATGCTCTGAGGGCTCAATCTTTGGTCTTCCTTCTATATCTAGACTCTATCTCCCTCTTAATGTGTCACCTGTCCCCAAAGCCACCCATACATTGATGTCTCCTAATATATATATCTCACCTATACGTCTTTCCAAATGTCAAACACTTGCCTACTCAACACCTGTACTTGGATGTCTTAAAGACATCTCAAGCTTAACATGCTCAAAACTGGACTTGAAATCTCCCCTCACTTGAAACCTGCTCTACCCACAGCCTTCCTCATCTCATTTAAAGGGAAATCCATTGTGTCAATGTCCTTAGGCCAAAAACTACTCTGAAGCATCCATAATTCATCTCACCCCTCTCATTTACTCACTAGTAAATCCTATGAAATCTACTTTCAAAATATATCCAAATCTAACTATATACCACCACTCTACTGCGAGCACTGAGGCTTAACAGCCTGTTAACAGACTGCCACATCTATAGCTTATTCTCAAGAAGGCAGTCAGAAAGCTTTCTTAAGAATTTATGTTACATCATTTCAATCTTTTGCTCAAAACCCCGAAATAGCTCCACTTCTCATTCAGTGTAAAAATCAAAGTCACAAGAGTCATCAAGGCCCCTAGTTACTCTTCTGATCTACTCTCCTACTTCTAACCTCCTTGGTCATTCACTCCAACCATACTACTTACTTTTCCTCAAACACTCATTGTTGTCCCTGCCTTAGGACCTTGGCTGTAGGTCCTACCTCTGCCTGGGGGAATATTCTTCCCCCAGATATCCACTTTGAAAACTTCTTCATCTTATGAATGAGACCTTTCCTAGACCACTCTAGTTAATAAAATAGTCTGCACCACTACCCTCCCTCTGGCATCCAGGTCCTTACATAAGACTTTTTTGTTCTTAAACTTATCATCTTCTGGATTCTGTCATATATTCATTTATTATATCATTGTTATTGTTATTGCCTAGAATGCAAGGTCCATTAGGAGCAAGAGATCTCTTTTGTTAACGATGACATCCCTGGCACCTAGCACAATGTATACTTATTTCAGTATAGGTACACAATAAATATTGATAAATGAATGAATGAATCTATTTAAAAATGAACAGATTTAGGGTGCCTGGGTGGCTCCGTCAGTGAAGCATCTGACTCTTGATTTCAGGTTAGGTCATGATCTTACAGTTTGTGAGTTTGAGCCCTATGTCAGGCTCTGCACTCATGGTGTTGAGCCTGTTTGAGATTCTCTCTCTGCCCCTCTCTCACTTACTCGTTCTCTTTCTCTCTCTCTCTCAAAAATAAATAAAACAAAAAATAAATAAAAATGAACAGATTTGTTTTCCATGTGAATTCAATAGATTTTTGTTGTTGTTGTTTTATTTCTAGGAGAGAGAGAGAGAGACAGCGTGAGCAGGGGAGGGTCAGAGAGAGAGGGAGTCACAGACTGAAACAGGCTCCAGGCTCTGAGCTGGCAGTCAGCACAGAGCCCGACGCGGGGCTCGAACCCATGAACCGCGAGATCATGACCTAAGCGAAAGTCGGATGCTTAACCGACTAAGCCACCCAGGAGCCCCTGCTTTCCATGTGAATTCAAATTACTCTCTCAGGCTCTTTGGTTTCAACCTAAAGAACTTTCTTTAGTACTTAAGATGTGTCCTCTAGCAACAAATTTTCTCAGTGTTTGCTTACCTGGAAATGTAGTTTGCCCTCATTTATTTAAAGACAGTTTTTCTGGAATAAGATTCTTGATTAATTGCTTTTCTTCCAGCACTTTGAATGTACCATCCCACTGTCTCCTACCCTCCACTGGTTCTGGTAAGAAGTTGACTCTTAAGCTTATTAGGGTTCCTTGTATAAGATTATTTTCTTTCTGCCTCAAAATCTTCTCTTCCTTTTCAGTTTTCAGTGTTTTTACTATAATTTGTCTATTTGTGGATCTCTTTTCCACTTATTCTACCTATAATTCATTTAGCTTCTTGGAAGTGTAAATTAATGTTAATATATAAATTTGAAAAGTTTTCAGTCATATTTCTTCAAATATTTTTTTGCATCCCTCTCTCTCTCCTTTCCTTGGGGTACTTACATTATGTATGTGTTGGCATGTTTAATGTATCCCACATTTTCCTGAGTTTCTATTCACATTTCTTCATTCTTTTATTCTCTGTTCTCAGATTATACATACTTGCATATCAGTCTACCTTCAAGTTTGCTAATTCTTTCTTCTGCAGTTCAAATTTACTGTTGAGCTCCTCTAATCAATTTTTCATTTCAGCTACATTTGTCTCCCCTTATCCACAGTGGATAGATTCCAAGACCTCCAGTGGAAGCCTGACACCACAAATAGTCGAAATTCTATATAGACTATGTTTTCTCAGATACATACATACCTATGATAGCTTAATTTATAAATTAGGCATAGTAAAAAATTATCAACAGTAACTGATAATAAAATAGACCGATTATAACAAAATGTTATAATAAAAGTTATGTGAATGCGGCCTCTCTGTCTCTCAAATATCTTATTATCTTGTACTCACTTCCTTCTTCTTGTGATAATGTGAGATGATAAAATGCCGATATGACCAGATGAGCAAGGTGAATGACATAGGCATTGTGATGTAGCATTAGGCTACTACGGACCTTCTTTTCATGTATCAGAAAGAGGATCATCTGCTGCCAGACATAGTTGACCATGGGTAACTGAAACCACAGAAAGCAAAACCCTGGATGGAAGGGTGGGGGTGGATTGCTCTATTGTACTTTTTAAACTCTAGAATTTCCATGGGTTTATATAATTTCTTTTTATTGATATTCTTTATGTGATCTGACACTGTCATCATACTTTGCTTCTCTAATCTTGTTTTTATTTAGTTCTTTCAACATTTTATAATGGCTACTTTGGAGTCTTTTACTCTAATTCTAATACCTGATTGCTCTCACAGGTAATTTCTGTTGCCTGCTTTTTTTTTCCCCATTGTATGAGTCATACTTTCCTGTTTCTTTTAACATCTTGTAATTTTTTTGTTATAAACCAAACAATATATTATAGCAACTGTGGGTATGGATATTGGTCCCTTTTATGCATCTTATTATTTGCTTGCTTAGTGACTGGCTGGATTATTTTAATGAAGTGAAGTCTCTATTCTCCTCCCCCTACTCGGCCTTTTGCAGTCTTATGCCCCTGATGTTCTTCCTCAGAGAATGCAGCCAGTGATAGACACAACCACCCTGACATGACTGGTTTTAGCAACATTCTATTTGTCTCTTTCTCTGACCTATTCAGTTTTCCACCACCTTCAATGTAACATCCAGCAGGGCTCCATTAATTCCTATCTGATTGTTCCATTATTTTCAACAGTGTCCTAGGGCATAAGATGCTTCACAGTCTGCTCCAATAAACTGTGAGCAGGGTTAGATTTTAAGGTCAATCTTTGAGGGTTTTTTCCTGACCCCAGGATGAGTCTTCTGTCTCTTAACTTGATTCTCTTTGGCAAAATACCTGGCCATGGTTTAGCATGTTACTGTCATAGAATTATTAGCCTCCCCTTAATTCTTTTTTTTTTTTAAATTTTTTAAATGTTTTATTTATTTCTAGGAGAGAGAGAGAGACAGCGTGAGCAGGAGAGGGTCAGAGAGAGAGGGAGTCACAGATTGAAACAGGCTCCAGGCTCTGAGCCGGCAGTCAGCACAGAGCCCGATGCGGGGCTCGAACCCACGAACCGCGAGATCATGACCTAAGCGAAAGTCGGACGCTTAACCGACTAAGCCACCCAGGCGCCCCTGCCTCCTCTTAATTCTTACCACAAAAATCTCCATTGTTTTCAGGAGCACCCTTAGATTTTAACTTTCCCCCACACTTTTTCAAATAAAGCCAGTTCTTTAGGGGAGAGTTTCAGGGCTCTCTGTTCTTATGAACTGCTTATTCACCCTGGGGGAAAAATCTCTTAGCCACTCCGTTGGCACTGAGTGAGGGCAGAAGTCTTTAGCCTTCTTCTTGTTTTGCCTTTCCCAGCATAGAATATCTGCCCTACAAGTGAGCTGAGGCAAAGATGATTGTGGTCCCAATATTTTCAGCCTGCTCTCCCAGTGGTAGAACCTCCACACCTATGGGTGGGGCTAGGTGGAAGAAGGGACCCCCAATTCCTCAGCAGCAGTCTCTTGCAAATTAGCCCCTACAACCTGAAACTCGAGGAGATGAAAAATGCTGGCCACCTACCTCTCCCAGTAAAATGCCCTATCTCTTGACTGGGAGCTGAGGGAAGAGGGAACCCTATCTTCTTATCCACATCTGCTTACAGTAGAAGAAAGGAGTGGGTCAAGGATCAGGTCACAGACTCTTGCTGTTCTTACCAACTTTTAATAGATTTTCCTGAATAAATGTTCCTTCATTTGCTATATGGCCTTAAGACAATTTCCAGAAACTTTCATTGGCTGGTTTTTTAAATAATTTTCACCAGTAATACTATTTCACTGAGGAATGGGTCCATGAAGTTCCTCACATTGCCATTTTAGAATTAGAACTCTTCAAACAGGCAACAACCTCTTTGACCTCAGACATAGCAACTTCTTGCTAGACCCACTGATGGAGGCAAGGGAAACAAAGAAAATATGAACTATTGAGACTTCATCAAGATACAAATTTTCAGCACAGTGAAGGAAACAATCCACAAAGCTAACCTACTGAATGGAAAGGGAAAAGCTGCTTGCAAATGACATATCTGATAAAGGGTTAGTATCCAAAATCTTCATATAAAGAACTTATCAAACTCTCAAAAAAACCCAAATAATCCAGTTAAAAAATGGGCAGAAGACATAAGTAAACATTTTTTAAAAATACAGATGGCTAATGGGCACATGAAAAGATGCTCAACATCACTCATCATCAGGGAAATACAAATGAAAATCATGATGAGATACCACCTCACACCTGTCAGAATGGCTAAAATTAACAACACAGAAAACAACAGTGTTGGTTAGGCTGCAGAGAAAGGAGAAACCTCTTAACACTGTTGGTGGGAATGCAAACTGGCGTGGCCACTCTGGAAAACAGTATGAAGGTCCCTCAAAAAGTTAAAAATAGGACTACCCTACAATCCAGCAATTGCACTACTAGGTATTTACCCAAAGGATACAAAACTACAGATTCTAAGGGGTATGTGCACCCCAATGTTTATAGCAGCATTATCAACAATAGCCAAACAATGGAAAGAGCCCAAATGTCCATTGACTGATGAATGGATAAAGAAGATACAGTACTCTGGCACACCTGGATGGCTCAGTCGGTTAAGGATCAAACTCTTGATTCAGTTGATGTCATGATCTCATGGTCATGAGATCAAGCCCTGTGTTGGGCCTCTGCATAGAACATGGAGCCTGCTTGGGATTCTTTCTCTCCCTCTCTGCCCCCCCACTTGCAAATTCTTTCTCAAAAACAAAAACAACCTTAAAAATGTGGAATATATATACAATGAAATATTACTCAGCCGTCAAAAACAATGAAATCTTGCCATTTGCAATGATGTGGATGGAGGTAGGGTATATTATGCTAAGCAAAATAAGTCATTCAGAGAAAGACAAATACCTTATTATTTCACTCATATGTGGAATTTAAGAAAAAATAGATGAGTAAAGAAGAAGGGGGGGCAGAAAGGAGAGAAGGAAACAAACCATAAGAGACTCTTAACAATAGAAAAACGGAAGGTTGATGGAGGGAGGTGGATGGCGATAGGCTAAATGAGTGATGGGTACTAAGGAGGGCACTTGTTATGACAAGCACTAGGTGTTTATATGTAAGCGTTGAATCACTAAATTCTACCCCTGAAGGACAGGGCACCTGGGTGGCTCAGTCGGCTAAGCAACCGACTCTTGATTTCAGCTCAGGTCATGATCTCACAGTTCATGAGTTAGAGCCCCATGTTCGGCTCCATGCTGGCAATGGGGAGCCTGCTTGCTTGGGATTCTCTTTCTCTTTCTCTTTCTCTTTCTCTTTCTCTTTCTCTTTCTCTTCCTCTTTCTCTCTGTCTCTCCCCAGCTCATTCTCTCTCTCTCTCTCTCTCTCTCTGCCTCTCCCTCTCTCTCTCTTTCAAAATAAATAAACTGTAAAAAAAAATCTACCCCTGAAACCAAAATTACACTATATGTTAACTAACTAGAATTTAAATAATATTTTGAAAAAGAAAAAAAAAAGAAGTAGAACTCCTCTAAAATCAACAGATTTGTAGAATCTTTAAGGAACAGACTTAAGAATGCCATTTGGGGCACCTGGGTGGCTCAGTCGGTTAAGCATCCAACTTTGGCTCAGATCAGGGGCTTGTGAGTTCGGATTCTGTGTCTCTCTTTCTGCTCATGCGCTCTCTCTCTCGCTCTCTCTCTCTCTCGCTCTCTCTCTCTCTCAAAAATAAATAAATGAGAGAGAGACAGAGCGAGAGAGAGAGCACATGTGCCCACCCAATTGGGGGAGGGGCAGAGAAACAGGGAGAAAGAGAATCCTAAGCAGGCTCCTCACTCAGCACAGAGCCCATGCCTGGCTCCATCTCACCACTTCAAGATCATGACCATGAGATCACAATCTGAGCTGATATCAAGTTGGATGCTTCACTGACTAAACCACATAGGCACCCCTAAAAATGCCATTTAGAATATACTAAGTTTGATCCCAACCTGCTAAAGCATTTCATGAATTTTCTATTGATTAACCTGCCTGTCCACTTCCCTGAACTTCCTTCTTTATTCTCATAAGCTCTCTAGTAATTCATTTTGCTTTCATTTCTGCTCCCATTAGCTTCCACTTGTATTTCCTCTTACCCAATGCCTGATTGCAAAAGCAAAAACAAAACAAAACACATACACACCTGCTTCATATCCAATGTTGCATCCTACTACTGCCATAGAGGTGTACCACTTAGCTCTCCTTCAGAAGAACCTGCTAAAGGACAACTTCAGGATCCTACCCTTTTGGATCCACCATGGTGCTCATACCAAGGCCACACATAGTGTTCAGATGTGGGTCACCCCCAGCCAATGACTGAGTATGATGGGGTTATTAGAGCTGGACTGTTCCTACCCACTGGAGAGCTCCTCCAGCAAGCAATCTTTGCCCACGACCTAAGACTTTCCCAGAAGTGTGTTGTAATATGAAACTCTTCCTACCTAATCCTTCCCCCTCTCCTTTATTGATGTTAGACTAGCATTGTGATCTGAAACTGCTCCCTAATGGGCTACTTGCTCCCACCACCTTATCCTTTACATGCATGTCTCTCATTCAATCTCTTAAATGTCTAATCTTAGTGTATGTTTCTTGAATAGCTCCAAGTTATAGAGATGGTACTGAAATGGTCCCAGATATGGCAAATAAAATAGTTTACAAACGGACTCACTCACCATCTAGTTGGCAAGGAGGACCCATCCTGAGTAGACTGTCAGGCACAGTCCCTCACTCAAGATGGCAACCAAATTGTTAAAGAATTTACCAGTGGCAATTTCATAACATCCTTATCAGTGTGATGATTCAGACATTTGAAAAATACAGAGGGAACATTCCCTGTAGGAAAGTTGACTGGTTATTATAAAGTTGTATTGCCACTCTGCAGAGGAACAATGAGAAACTAGGGTTGGTTAACAAATAATTAAAGGCTGTGTGTAAGAGTTTAAGGGACTCTGCAAGTGAAGAAGGAACCATTACACACTGCAAGTGAAGAAGCAGCACATTTAAGAAGGAGACTCAGGACTTAACAGTTAGAGTCTCAGATATCAAGAGATGTTCAGCCATGGCAGGTCTGTTATGCTAAGGTCAGGGCCCTGACCAAGAAAGTCTGGAACCTGGAACCTAGAACATGGGATGGCATATCTCAGTGGACACTTTTCAAGGAGTACTGAGATTACACCCTAAGAGAGCCACAAGAATGAGTATGTATTAGCAGGTGCCAAGGAAGTACTGCTAGGATTAGATTTGGAGAATGTTAATCAGGGGGCTAGAACTTAAGACTGTATATGAAAGAATTCACTCAGGGACACCTTCTCAGGATATGAGATTTAATGCTTAGCCAAGAACCCCAGGATATGGCAAAATCACTGCTAGGGAGGCTCTTAGAAGTTTAGGGAAATCAAAAGCCCACACAGAGCAAAGCAGAAATTCCAAGTTCCTTAGAAGATAATGAAGGAAAAAATTAAAGGGTGGCAGGGAGATGGTTCTGCTGGTATGCTTATGTTATGTAAGGCCAGAAGATCCACCAGAGGTTACATTTCATGGGAAAGCCCAAAGGACACAACATTCACCAAGACTTTAGGAATCTGCCAATAGGGGCACCAACATCACTAAGAAGCTCAGCCTGAAGGCCAAGGGTGATAGTAGAGCTGGGTTCATTAACACCTATAAGGATGCTGGAGCTCTAAAGTAATAGAAGTGCCCTAGAAGCCAGGAGGCTGCAATTACCCAAACAAGAGGAACAGGAGGCAGCAAACAGTCCATTATCCACAGGACATTGTAAAAATGATTTAAAAAAATTTTTTTATGTCTTTATTTTATTTTGAGAGACAGAGACAGAGAGAGAGTGGGGGAGGGGCAGAGAGAGAGGGAGACACAGAATCTGAAGCAGGCTCCAGGCTCTGAGCTTTCAGCACAAATTGCCCATTATAAGGTGGGTTATGTTGGACCCACCAAAGCATATAGTCAGAAATGCCCAGCAGCAATCCATTGTAGGATGGAAATAGTATATCCAAGATCAAGTGTAAGTAGGTCAGAGGGCATGAGTAAGTATGACCAGGTAGCCCAGAATGCCAAGTCACCCACCATGGTTGTACCAGGACCCTACCCTCGGTCCACATCTATGGCTTTATGAGGATCACAAACAAATAGCTAAAGGAAATGGGAAAAGCTCAAAAATCCCTAATATCAGAGACAGCTGGATCTGGGAGTTGGAATGCTCATGGGTAGAAATTAACTAAAGAGCTACAGAAAAGCTGAATCAGTCCCAGGGATAGGAGCTGTGATACTTGTTTCTAGAATAAAGCTACAAGAAAAATTTATTTCATTGGGGGGAGAGAGAGAGAGTTATATGAAAAACTCCAGAGGCAGCATCAAGGACAGAAGGAGATTAATGGTTTCAATGTCTGGCTTCACACTGGCCATGGAGTTCCCACACAGAGAATCTAAGCACCTGGGTAGCCAGTAATGCAGCCACCTGAGTATACTTGCCTTGTCATAATTAGCCTATGTATTTGCTATCAGGAGTATCCTAATTTTCATATTTTGTGGGAAATTCATTCCACTTACCAATACCGGTCAGTCCAACTAAAAAAATCACAAAAACAATGGTGGAAAAAACCAGAAAGAGAACTAAGCTGAACACAGAACCCCAAGGAAACAGTTAATGCTGGAACAGAAAAAAAAATTTTTTTTAACTAGTAAAATAAATGTACTATTCCCAGAAAAATTTGAGAGACTATCCAAAAACAAAATGCTTCCATAAAGAATCCTCTTTGACAGCCTCCTCTCATTATTCATATCTAATCTATCACCATGATCTGTCAAATTTACCTCACAAATATCTTTCAAATCTATTCGCATCTGTCCACCACCAACATTCTGGTACAAACTACCACCATCTCTCTTAGTCCTCCTACAATCGGTCTTTCCTCATTCATTGTTGCCCACCCAATCCATTTTCCAAATTTTAGTCAAACACTGATTGTTAAAATTTAAATATGATCATATCATATACTACCACTGTCCCTTCAAATCTTTTTTATGACTTCCAAGGCTCTATGAAAAAAGGCCAAAATTGTTAATGTGGTAGACAAACCCCTCCACACACTGGATCCTATTCATCATTCCAGCCTCATCTTCCACCATTCTCCCACTTAAACATTATTACGGAGCCCCAGTGGCCTTTTTTTTTTTTTTATTTATTTACTGGAGTGCTCCATGTTTCCTCACTTACCTCGGGGTCTTTGTGTACATTTCTTTGGTCTATAATGCTCTTCTCCATACTTCTTCCTTTTCTAGTTTGCTTCATAGTTCAGCTGGAGTCACTTTTCCAGGGAAGCCTATTCTGACCCCCTAGCATTAAGTCAGCATCCTCACCCATTTGGACACTCTACTAATCCTCTATGGCTTTCTCACATGTTCTCTAACTACAATGGAATTAAATAAGAAATCAGCAACAGAAAAAAATTTAGACAGGGAGGGGGGGAGCCTGAATGACATAAGAAAACCAAGAAGAGATGATGGGGAATTGTGGTGATTATGATATGAGGCTTGCGTTATGTAAGACAAAAGGAAAAGACTGTTCCAAGTAGTAGGGACTTGTCAACCATGTCAAATCCTACTGAGAGCTCAAATAGGTAACACTGAACATTTTCCATGGAAATGGCAAAATAGAAGACTTTACTGACCTTGGTAATTGTCATCTGATCAGAATTGAGGGGGAATAGGTCAGATTAAATTGAGCTGAGAAGTGAATGAAAGGGAAGTAAATTCTCTACCTTTGACAAATTTCTGATAAATCTGCTGTGAAGGGAAAGAAACAGTAGAGTACAGGGGTATATGGCTTATAACAGGTTAATCGTGTGATTTTAAATTTCCCCTATCATTACTTATTTTTGCCTATTTGATTTGTTTCTTTTTTTTCTTTTTTTCCCCCACAGTGGAATCTCATTTTAATTTTTTATTTTTTTATTTTTATTTTTTACAAATAGTTTATTGTCAAATTGGTTTCCATATAACACCCAGTGCTCATCCCCACAAGTGCCCTCCTCCATGTGCATCTCCCCCCTAACCCCCCAAACCAATCAGTCCTCAGTTTGTTCTCATCATTCAAGAGTTTCTCATGCTTTGCCTCTCTCCCTTTCCCCCACCATTTCCCCCCTTCTTCTCCCCCATGGTCCTCAGTTAAGTTCCTCCTAATCCTCCAATACGTGCAAACATAGGATATTTGTACTTCTCTGCCTTACTTATTTCATTCAGCATAACATCCTCAAGGTCCATCCATGTTGCTACACATGGCCAGATTTCATTCTTTCTCATTGCCATATAGTATTCCATGGTATAGATAAACCACATCTTCTTGATCCAGTCGTCCGTTGATGGACACTTAGGCTCTTTCCATGTTTTAGCTATTGTGGAGAGTGCTGCTATGAACATTGGGGTACATGTGCTCCTATGCATTAGCATTTCTGTATCCCTTGGGTAAATTCCTAGCAGTGCTATTGCTGGGTCATATAGGAGTTCTATTGTTAGTTTCCTGAGGAACCTCCACACTGTTTTCCAGAGGGGCTGTACCAATTTACATTCCCACCAACAGTGTAGGAAGGTGCCCGTTTCTCCACAGCCTCACCAGCATCTAGAGTTCTCTGATTTGCTCATTTTAGCCACTCTGACTGGCGTGAGGTGGTATCTCAGTGTGGTTTTGATTTGTATTTCCCTGATGAGGAGGGATGCTGAGCATCGTTTCATGTGTCTGTTGGCCATCTGGATGTCCTCTTTGGAGAAGTGTCTGTTCATGTCTTCTGCCCATTTCTTCACTGGGTTGTTTGTTTTTCGGGCGTGTAGTTTGGTGAGTTCCTTATAGATTCTGGATATTAACCCTTTATCTGATATGTCATTTGCAACTATCTTTTCCCATTCCGTTGGTTGCCTATTAATTTTCTGGGTTGTTTCCTTGGCTGTGCAGAAGCTTTTAATCTTGATGAGGTCCCAACAGTTTATTTTTGCTCTTGATTCCCTTGCTTTTGGGGATGTGTCAAGTAAGAAGTTGCTGCGGTGGAGGTCAAGGAGGTTGTTTCCTGCTTTCTCCTCTAGGGTGTTGATAGTTTCCTGTCTCACGTTCAGGTCCTTTATCCATTTTGAGTTGATTTTTGTGCATGGTGTGAGAAAATGATCTAGTTTCATTCTTCTGCATGTTGCTGTCCAGTTCTCCCAACACCATCTGTTAAAAAGGCTGTCTTTTTTCCATTGGATATTCTTTCCTGCTTTGTCAAAGATCAGTTGGCTGTATACTTTTGGGTCCACTTCTGAGTTCTCAATTCTGTTCCATTGGTCTATGTGTCTGTTTTTGTGCCAATACCATACTGTCTTGAGGATGACAGCTTTGTAGTAGAGGCTGAAGTCTGGGATGGTGATACCTCCCGTTTTGGTTTTATTTTTCAGTATTACTTTGGCTATTCGGGGTCTTTTGTGGTTCCATACAAATTTTTGGATAGTTTGTTCTAGTTTTGAGAAGTATGCTGGTGCAATTTTGATTGGAATTGCATTGAATGTGTAGAGTGCTTTAGGTAGTAATGACATCTTAACTATATTTATTCTTCCTATCCATGAGCATGGAATGTTTTTCCATTTCTTTGTGTCTTCTTCAATTTCCTTCATAAGTTTTCTATAGTTTTCATCATACAGATCTCTTGTATCCTTGGTTAGGTTTATTCCGAGGTATTTTATGGTTTTTTGTGCAATTGTGAATGGGATCAGTTTCTTGATTTCTCTTTCTGTTGCTTCATTATTGGTGTATAAAAATGCAACCGATTTCTGTACGTTGATTTTGTACCCTGCAACTTGGCTGAATTCTTGGATCAGTTCTAGTAGGCTTCTGGTGGAGTCTGTCGGGTTTTCTATGTAGAGTATCATGTCATCTGCGAAGAGTGAAAGTTTGACTTCCTCTTTGCCAATTCTGATGCCTTTGATTTCCTTTTGTTGTCTGATGGCTGATGCTAGGACTTCCAGCACTATGTTAAACAACAGTGGTGAGAGTGGACATCCCTGTCGTGTTCCTGATCTCAGGGGGAAAGCTCTCAGTTTTTCCCCGTTGAGGATGATGTTAGCTGAAGGCTTCTCATAGATGGCTTTGATGATGTTTAAGTAGGTTCCTTCTATCCCAACTTTCTCGAGAGTCTTTATTAAGAAGGGATGCTGTATTTTGTCAAATGCTTTTTCTGCATCTATTGACAGGATCATATGGTTTTTATCTTTTCTTTTATTGATATGATGGATCACATTGATTGATTTGCGAATGTTGAACCAGCCCTGTAACCCAGGAATGAATCCCACTTGATCTTGGTGGATGATTCTTTTGATATGCTGCTGGATTCGATTTGCAAGGATCTTGTTGAGAATTTTTGCATCCGTATTCATCAAGGATATTGGCCTATAGTTCTCTTTTTTTGCTGGATCTCTGTCTGGCTTGGGAATCAGAGTGATGCTGGCTTCATAAAATGAGTCCGGGAGTTTTCCTTCGACTTCTATTTTTTGGAATAGCTTGAGAAGAATTGGGATTAATTCTGTTTTAAATGTCTGGTAGAATTCCCCAGGGAAACCATCAGGTCCAGGGCTCTTATTTGTTGGGAGATTTTTGATCACTGATTCGATTTCTTCACTCGTTATGGGTCTGTTCAGGTTTTCTATTTCTTCCCGTGTGAATTTTGGTAGTGAGTGTGTGTTTAGGAATTTGTCCATTTCTTCTAAGTTGTCCAATTTGTTGGCATATAATTTTTCATAGTATTCCCTGATAATTGCTTGTATTTCTGAGGGGTTGGTTGTAATAAGTCCATTTTCATTCATAATTTTGTCTATTTGGGTGCTCTCTCTTTTCTTTTTGATAAGCCTGGCTAGAGGTTTGTCAATTTTGTTTACTTTTTCAAAAAACCAACTCTTGGTTTCATTGATCTGTTCAATTGTTTCTTTGGTCTCTATGTTGTTTATTTCTGCTCTAATTTTTACTATTTCTCTTCTTCTACTGGGTTTAGGGCGTTCTTGTTGCTCTGCCTCTAGCTCCTTTAGGTGAGCTGTTAGATTTTGGACTTGTGCTTTTTCTAATCTCTTGAAATAGGCCTGGAGAGCAATGTACTTTCCTCTTAGGACTGCCTTGGCCGCATCCCATAGATTTTGAATTGTTGTGTTTTCATTTTCATTTGTTTCCATATATTTTTTAATTTCCTCTCTAATTGCCTGATTGGCCCATTCATTCTTTAGAAGGGTGTTCTTTAACCTCCATGTTTTTGGCGGTTTTCCAGACTTCTTCCTGTAATTGATTTCAAGTTTCAAAGCATTGTGATCTGACAGTGTGCATGGTATGATCTCTATTCTTTTATATTTATTGAGGGCTGCTTTATGTCCCAGTATGTGATCTATCTTGGAGAATGTGCCATGCGCACTTGAGAAGAAAGTAAATTCCCTGGCCTCAGGATGTAAAGTTCTAAATATATCCGTCAGATCCATCTGGTCCAATGTGTCTTTCAAGTCCATTATTTCTTTAGTGATTTTCTGTCTGGTTGACCTATCCATTGCTGTAAGCGGAGTATTAAAGTCCCCTGCTATTAGCACATTCTTATCTATAAGCTTGTTTCTGTTTGTGATTAATTGTTTTAGATATTTAGGTGCTCCCATATTCGGTGCGTAGACATTTATGATTGTTAGTTCTTCCTGATGGATGGACCCTGTAATTATTATGTAGTGCCCTTCTTCATCTCTTGTGATTGTCTTTAATTTAAAGTCCAGTTTGTCTGATATAAGTATCGCTACTCCGGCTTTCTTTTGATTTCCTGTAGCATGATATATATTTCTCCATCCCCTTACTTTTAATCTGAAGGTATCTTCCCGTCTAAAATGAGTTTCTTGTAGACAGCATATAGATGGATTTTGTTTTTTAATCCATTCTGCTACCCTATGTCTTTTGATTGGAGCATTCAGCCCATTTACATTCAGTGTTATTATTGAAATATGTGGGTTTAGAGTCTTTGTATCTTTTGTAGGGTTCATGTTTGTGGTGGTGTCTCTGGTATCTTTGTTCCTTGCAACCTTTCCTTCAGAGCATCCCCCTCAGGATTTCTTGTAGGGCTGGCTTCGTGGTGACAAATTCTTTCAATTTCTGTTTATTTGGAAAGGTTTTTATCTCTCCTTCTATTTTGAATGACAGGCTTGCTGGATAGAGGATTCTTGGCTGCATATTTTTACTGTTCATCACATTGAAGATCTCCTGCCATTCCTTTCTGGCCTGCCAAGTTTCAGTAGATAGGTCTGTCACCACTCTGATAGGTTTCCCTTTGTATGTTAGGGCCCTTTTCTCCCTAGCTGCTTTCAAAATTCTCTCTTTTCCCTTATATTTTGCCATTTTTACTATGATATACCGTGCAGAAGATCTATTCAAATTACATCTGAGGGGAGTTCTCTGTGCCTCTTATATTTCAACGTTTACTTCCCCAGGTTGGGGAAGTTCTCTGCTATAATTTGTTCCAGGACCTCTTCAGCACCTTTCCCTCTCTCTTCCTCTTCTGAGATTCCTATGATATCGATATTGTTGCATTTGACCGTGTCGCTGAGCTCTCGAACTCTTCTTTCCTTTTCCTGGATCAGTTTGTCTCTTTTTTTGTCAGCTTCTTGTTTTTCTATAATGGTGTCTTCTACATCACTTATTCTCCTTTCTGCCTCCTCAATCCGTGCATTGGAGGCCTCTAATTTATTATGAATCTCATTTTTTGCATTTTTTAATTCTTCATGCCTATTTTTATTTTCCATTCTGTCTGTAGCCATAGTTTCTTTGATGTCCCCTATGCTTTTTTTCAAGCCCAGCTATTAATTTTACTATTATTCTTCTAAAATCTTATTCAGTTATGCTGCTTATATCTGTTTTGAGCAGTTCTGTAGCTGTCATTTCTTCTTGGAGTTTCTTTGGAGGAGAGCTCTTTTGTTTCGTCATTTCAGTTAGCTTTCCGGCTCTTGTTAGTTTTAAGGACCTGTTATGCTCTCTGCACCTATGAGCGCTGCTGTATCCAAGAAGACTCTTTGACTGTCTAGGGCCTATCCTTTCAGAGAGTGTTTTTTGAATGGTATCTCTTGGTCTCTGTTGTTGGGACCTTGGTTATTTTATTTTCCTATTCGTTATGATATATGGGACTCTCCACCTTGTGTACTCTGGCTTGTTTCTTTAGGTAGCGCTGGAAAAGAGAATAGACAGACAAACACACAGGGAGCAGGAGCACACAAACGCACAGACTAATTCAACTAACATGCAAAGTGAGAGGGAAAACAAAAATGTTAAGAGAAAAGACAGAGGAGTGAGGGCGAATAATAGAGAGTATAAAATACATAAAAGGGTCAAAAAGGAGAAAAGAAAAGGAAAAAAGAAGAAAACCGATGGACAAAGAACGGTTTAAAGCATATAACCGGATTTCCCAGCTACAGTTAAATAGTCAGGTGTACGCAGTGCTGGTTGAAGAGCATAGAGAGAGAGAAGACAGGGCGGGGATGAGGCAAAATTTGAAATAAAATGAACAGGGAGAAGGGATAAGAAGCTTTTTTCAAAGAGCTAAAGGGTAGAATATGGTTGAATAGGTAAGAAAAGGACGCTGGTATTATCCAGAGAAACGATATAGTTTAATTATTCCTGAGAGAAAGAGATGAAAAGGTCGGTAGGCATAGAATTTACATCTACAGAATGGACTAGTTGTGATTGTTTAAGCAAGCCAATGACCAGAGTTAATCAGGTCAGTGTTCTGGGGAAAAACGAAAGAAAGAGAAAAAAAAAAAAAGGGGGAGGAGAGCCACTCTCAAGTAGGGATGGGCATATTGTGATCCAATGCCTCAGGCAGGAGTTCTGCCTTGGTGGTTGTGGGGAGGAGAGTGGCGATGCTCCAGTCCCTTCTTGAACCAAGCGCTGCACCTCGCTTTTTTGGGCATGTAAACTCCCTGTACAGGGGGCGCAGCCAAAATTGCTTGCACTCTTCAACCCAGGCCAGTCCCCGTCTCCAAATCCCAGTCCACGTGCCCCGCCGAAATTGCCTTAGACACAACTTCCCAGGCAATCCCCTCAGGGCAATTCCAGGCCTCCTGCCTAGCTCTGGGGGTGGAGTCAGAATTGCTGCTTCTTTCTGTGGGTCGGGCTGGCGAGCATGGGTGGGGGCTTTCCTGCCGGGTACGCTGAGCCCGCTGGAGTGAGAAAAACCAGGTTTATGTCTCGTCACCCGAAACATGAACTCGTGGGCAATCTCCCAGTTTTTAGCTTTTTGCCTTCCCTCTAGAGGTCCAGCCAGCCAGGAGCGCGGACGCCCAGTGCCTCGCGTGGCTCTTCCAGGGGCCCAAGCCTGCCGGGAGGACAATGGCGGCAGGCGCACCGCTACTCTAGAAGTCCAGCCAGCCAGGAGCCAGCACAAAGAAGCAGTCTGTGCGCTCAGCCTCTCCAGGACCAGTTGGCGCGAGGGGACCTGGGGTGAAGGTATTTGGCGCACATGGTATTTCTATATCCAGAGCGGAGGTTTTTCCGTTTTGGACTCCCTCTTTTTCCCCTCTCACTCCCCACAGAGGGGGATCGCCTCCGACCCTGGAGTCTCCGATCCCTGCCCGATTTTATCTTCCCCAGCTCGTACTCACGTTAGATGGCTTTCTCAGTGGATTCTGTGTCCTTTTTCTCCCAATCTCTCAGGTTTCGTAAGGTTTCCAATAGCTTCAGATCTTTTCTGTGTGAGGTATGGGCGAGAGTGCAAGTACGGAGCTCCTTTCTTCTCCGCCATCTTGCCTGTTTGATTTGTTTCTTTAAGATATGTTTAACTGCCATTATGAATATTTGGGTTATTTTCTCCCTGTATATAAAATAAATTTTTCACATTATTACTATTAGTTCTTCTTGTTGGATTTTATCTTTTATTAATTTAATTTGCCCCTGATAGTCTATGGCTTTTAACACTTAATTGTACTCAGTTGCCTTTATTGTCAACATTGATAAGCTTGGTCATATTTTGAACAATCTTATCTTATGGGTTTTTTGTGTGTGTGTGTATTATTTCTGGCTGTTTCTTTTTCCTTTTCTGACCTACTCGATCAATCAAACTTTATCCTTTTTTTCTTATGATATGCATTTTCCACCTTTATTCTGCCATATGAATTTTTTTTTTAATATAACAAATATACCTAGTTTTTTGAACGAGTTGGAATCAGTAGGTACAAGCAAAACGCAATTTTATTTTTCTTCTAACTGCCTGATTTTTAGTCTGTTCCATGGACTCAGTTCTCATCAACCATGGAGGAAATATCAAGTGAATCACCTAGTTTTCTCAGTGAATCTTAGTCTGTAAAGAGTTTAATATAGTCTAATACAATCTTAGTCAATTGAAAACTTATCTCTTCCACCAACTTCAGACCTGCCTCATGGCAATAGGAAAAGAAACTGAGATTAGCTTCCTCACTATTTTCCCAACTTGTTCCTTTAATCTTTCTTCATTTCTGTGCTCTCACTACTCTACGGTTGAAAATGGGAAGATATATAAATGACTAATAAGCATATGAAAAGATGCTCACATCATTAGTCATCTGAGAAATGCAAATCAAAACCACAATGAGATACTGCTTCATACCCACTAGAACAGCCATAATAGAAAAGACAAAAAAAAAAAAAAAAAAGGACAATGACAAGCGTTGTTGAGGTTGTGGAAAAATTGGAACCCCTATGGGAATGTGAGAAGTTAACAGCTACTTTGGAAAAGTTTGTCAGTTTCTTAAAATGTTAAACAAAGAACTACAATATTACCCAGGAATTTCACTCCTACACTACACCCAAGAGAAAGGAAACATATGCCCAAACAAAAAGTTATGCATAGCAGCTTCTTTATAATAGCTAAAAAGTGGAAACAACTCAAATGCTCATCAACTGATGAATGGATAAACAAACTATGGCAGATTCATACAATGGAATATTATTTGGCAATAAAAAGGAATGAAGTTCTGATACATACTATAACATAGACGAACCCCCAAAATATTATACTAACTAAAAGAAGTCACATATTGCATGAAACTATTTATGTGAAATATTCAGAATAGGTAAATCTATAGAAACAGGAAGTAGACCGGTGTTTGCCTAGGGATGAGAAGTGGAGGTAGGGGAAGGTAGGAATGAATACTGAGTTCCAGGTTTATTTTGGAAGTGATAAAGAGGATCTAAAAATAGATTATGGTGATAGTTACACAACTCTATAAATATTCTAAAAACTACTCAATTGTGTATAATAAATAGGTAAAGCTTATAGTATATAAGTTATATCTCAATAAAGCTATTTAAAGAAAAAGTAATTAACAATAGGCCATCAAAATGTCAATATGCCCCTAAATACAGAAACTATAGAAGTTACATTATCTAAAATTAAGAACAAATCCCCCCACACCATTATAACAACTTGTAAGTTTTGAAATACTTCTCTATATAAAGTAGAAATCAAAGCCAAAATCGCAGACTATTTATAAATGATTGACAACTACAACATCTTATAGTGTATAGCAAAATATGGGTTATAGGAAAATAAAAGCTCTGAGGAAATTTTGGTCCTGTAGATACATAAAATAATTAAAGTAATAATAAAAGTTAATAAAATTTTCAAGTAAAAAGTGATTATGATATATTTATATTATAAAACATAAAAAAACATAAAGTAAGTAAATAGAATTAAAAGTTGGATCATTGAAATGAACTATGAAAAAAAGAAATAAACTAAACACAGAAAAAATCTTTTGAAAAGTCTGAAGAAGACAAAAGGGAAAAATATAAATATCATAACTAAAACACAGAATACTACATTAGTATATTACATATAGAATATAATACTATAATACTATGTTCTTTGTGAAATATATATTTCAAGGAAAACATAAATGTTGAAATATGGCTTTAAAATCGGTTTAGGGATGGGGTGTCTGGGTGACTCAGTTGGTTAAGTGTCTGACTGTTGGTTGTGGCTTAGGCCATGATCTCACGATTTGTGAGGTATTTTTTTAAAAATGAAAAATAAAGAAAGAAGGTGAGGGGAAGTATGGCAATGTATGGAATTCTCCCTTTTTTGGTAACTGTGCCTGGTTGAAAGTAGCCCATTTATCAGTTAAGGCCTAGGAATATTTTGAGGTGATTCGTCTGATGGGCTTTTCTGTATTCAGCCAGCTGTCACTGTGGGCGGTTTCCACATTCCATTGGTCAACCCTGTATTTCTAAAAGCAACCTCTACACAGATGAAGATAGAAAAGGAGGAAGAGGGACAAGAGGAAGAGAATGACAACACAGATGAATATCTCTGGAAATAGGAGGGGGCATGTGAGGTGCTCCCAGAAGCTGCCAATTATTTCTGATTATTAACTAGTGAGCTATTGTGACATAATAAATACATATTTGGTGTTTATCCAGGTTCCTGACACAGTGCTTCCAAAGGTATTGTAATTTTATGAGTATGGGGTAGGAGCAGTATCCTTTGTTATTCTTAATAAGTCCTTTTAAAACATATCTGAGTTTATGCTAATGAGGTAACTCTAGATGGGCCTCTAGATAGCTTTAGAATAGGGGCTGGTTGCCAGAGAAACTAACCGAGTGATTAGAGAGTTGGAACTTTCAGCCCCACTGGTCCCTCTCCACCTCCAGGCAAAGAATGACTAGAGGTAGAGTTAATTACCAACTGCCAATGATTTAATCAATTGTGCCTACATCATGGAACCTCCATAAAGAAAACCTAAATGATGGGGTTCAAGGACCTTCTGGCAAGGTAAACATATCCATAGGCTAGGAAGGTGATGTACCCCAAACTCCACAAAGACAGAAGCTCCTGTATTTGGAACTCTTCCAAACCCTACCCTACATGCCTTCACTAGTTGCTCATTGTATCCTTTCTAATATCCTTTATAAATGAATTCGTAAGTAAACCCCCTGAGTTCTGTGAGCCCTTCTAGTAGCAAATTATCAAACCTGAAGATGGGGTTGTAGGAATACCCAACTTGAAGCCAAGTTGGGCAGAAGTGTGGGTAACCAGGGACCTACAACTGGTGATTGGCAACTGAAATGGGAGGCAGTCTTGTGGGACTGAGACCCTAAACACTGGGGTCTGCACTAACTCAAGTATTTACCATCAGAATAAAATTAAATTATAGGACATCTAGTTGGTATCCACAAAAAGTTAGAGAATTGCTTGGTTCGGAAAAATCCACACATTTGGGGTCAGAAGTGTTTTGTGGGTAGAAGCAGATCTTAATAATTCATTATTAGTCCTTCTAATCAAAAAAAATTATGAGTAAGTGTCCTCATGATGTATGATATATGTAATGTGAAATAAAAGTGATTTCAGGGGTGCCTAGGTGGCTCAGTCAGTTAAGTATCAAACTCTCAGTTTCACCTCAGGTCATGATATCATGGTTCAAGACTTATATTGGGCTCTGTGATAACAGCAAAGAGCCTGGTTGGGATTCTCTCTCTCTCACTGTCTCTGTCCCTCCCCCATTCATTCTCTCTTGCCTCTCTCTCAAATTAAGTAAACTTTTTTAAAAAAGTGATTTCGAAGGAGGGGACAACATGGCGGAGAAGTAGGGAGCTACGTACATTGCACTCGCCCCCATATCTCACACGGAAAAGATCTGAAGCCATAGGAAATCTTACAGAACCCAAAGAGATTGGGAGAAAAAAGACACAGAATCCACTGAGAAAGCCTTCTAACGTGAGTACAAACTGGGGAAGATAAAAATGGGCTGGGATCGGAGACTCAGAGGGAGAGGGCGATCCCCCTCTGCGAGGAGTGAGAGGGGAAAGAGAGAGGCCAAAACTACTCAAGACGCGGTCCCTGTCGCTGGGGAACAGAAAAACCTCCACTCGGGGCACAGAAGGACTGTGCTCACCAAATCCCTGCTGAACATGTCCCCGCACGCCAAATCGTCCTGGAGGGGCTGCACGTCGACCACTCCTTTGCATTCCTGGTTGGCTGGACCCCGAGAGAGGCTGCACGTCTCCTCGGCATTGTGCTCCTGGCTGGCTGGACCCCCATAGGAGCAGCGCGTGTGCTGGGCCTGCGCGTTCCTGGCTGGCTGGACCCCTAGAGGGACAGCAAGGGCTTAAAACTAGAAGATTTGCCAAAGAATTCATGTTTTGTGTAAAGAGACACAGAGGGACCGGGTTTCCCCCTTTACAGCGGGCCCAAGGCGCTTGCCAGGCAGGCCACCCCGTCGTTGCTCATCAACCTGACCTGGAGGAGAAGGGAGCAACAATTCTGGCTCCATCCCCAGGGCTAGGCAAGAGGCCTAGAATTGCCCCGAGGGGATCACCTGCGAGGTTGGGTCTACCACAATTTCAGTGGGGAGCATAGACTGGGATTTGGAAACTAGGCCTGGCCTGGGTTAAAGAGGGCGACCCACTTTGGCTGCACCCCTGGCACGGGGAGTTTACACACCCAAAAAAGTGAGGTGCCGTGCTTGGTTCAAGAAGGGACTGGAGCGCCGCCACTCTCCTCCCCACAACCGCCAAGGCAGAACTCCCACCTGATGCATTGGATCACACCATGCCCATCCCTGCTAGAGAGTTGCCCTCCCCCTTTTTTCTTTTTTCTTTTTTTTTTTCCGGAACACTGATTTGATTAATTCTGGTCACCCACTTGCTTAAACAGTCACATTTAGTCCATTCTGTAGATATAAATTCTACACCTACCTACCTTTTCATCTCTTTCTCTGAGGAGTAATCAAGACTATACAGTTTCTCTGGATAACACCAGCGTCCTTCTCCCACCTCTCCAACCATATTCCACCCTTTAGCTCTTTGAAAAAAGCTTCTTATCCCTTCTGCATGTTCATTCTATTTCCAATTTTGCCCAATCCCCACCCTGTCTTCTCTCTCTTTCTCTATGCTCTTCAACAAGAACTGCATACACCCGGCTATTTAATTGTAGCTGGGAAATCCGGTTATATGCTTTAAACCATTCTTTGTCCATCGGTTTTCTTCTTTTTTCCTTTTCTTTTCTTCTTTTTGACTTTGTTATGTATTTTTAATTTTCTATTATTCGCCCTCCCTCCTCCATCTTTTCTCTTAACTTTTTCGTTTTCCCTCTCGGTTTGCATGTTTGTTGGATTTGTCTGTGCATCTGTGTGCCTCTGCTCCCTGTGTGTTTGTCTGTCTGTTTTCTTCTCCAGGGCTACCTCAAAAAACAAGCCAAAGTACACACGGTGGAGAGTCTCAAATATCACTACGAGTAGGAAAATAAAGTAACCAAGGTCTCAACAAGAGAGACCAAGAGATACCATTCAAAAAACACTTTCTGAAAGGATAGGCCCTGGACAGTCAAAGAGTCTTCTTGGGTACAGCAGAGCTCACAGGTGCAGAGAGCATAACATGTCTTTAAAACTAACAAGAGATAGAAAGCTAACCAAAATGATGAAACGAAAGAGCTCTCCTCCAAAGAAACTCCAAGAAGAATTGACAGCTAAAGAACTGCTCAAAACAGATATAAGCAGCATAACTGAATAAGATTTTAGAACAAATGTCATAAAATTAATAGCTGGGCTTGAAAAAAGCATAGGGAACATCAAAGAAACTATGGCCACAGACAAAATGGAAAATAAAAATAGGCATGAAGAATGAAAAAAAGCGATAAATGAGATACATAATAAATTAGAGGCCGCCAATGCACGGAATGAAGTCGCAGAAAGGAGAAAAAGTGATTTAGAAGACACCATTATAGAAAAACAAGAAGGTGACAAAAAAAGAGACAAACTGATCCAGGAAAAGGAAAGAAGAGTTCGAGAGCTCAGCGACACGGTCAAACGCAACAATATCCGTATCATAGGAATCTCAGAAGAGGAAGAGAGAGGGAAAGGTACTGAAGAGGTCCTGGAACAAATTATAGCAGAGAACTTCCCCAACCTGGGGAAGGAAGTAAACGTTGAAATATAAGAGGCACAGAGAACTCCCCTCAGAAGTAAATTGAATAGAAATTCTGCAAGGAATATCATAGTAAAAATGGCAAAATATAAGGGAAAAGAGAGAATTTTGAAAGCAGCTAGGGAGAAAAGGGCCCTAACATACAAAGGGAAACCTATCAGAGTGGTGACAGACCTATCTACTGAAACTTGGCAGGCCAGAAAGGAATGGCAGGAGATCTTCAATGTGATGAACAGTAAAAATATGCAGCCAAGAATCCTCTATCCAGCAAGCCTGTCATTCAAAATAGAAGGAGAGATAAAATTCTTTCCAAATAAACAGAAATTGAAAGAATTTGTCACCACTAAGCCAGCCCTACAAGAAATCCTGAGGCGGATGCTCTGAAGGAAAGTTTGCAAGGAACAAAGATACCAGAGACACCACCACAAGCATATATCCCACAAAGGACACAATGACTCTAAACCCACATATTTCAATAATAACACTGAATGTAAATGGGCTGAAGGTGCAATCAAAAGACACAGGGTAGCAGAATGGATAAAACAACAAAATCCATCTATATGCTGTCTACAAGAAACTCATTTTAGACTGGAAGATAACTTCAGATTAAAAGTAAGGGGATGGAGAAATGTATATCATGATATTGGAAATCAAAAGAAGCTGGAGTAGCTATACTTATATCAGACAAACTGGATTTTAAAATAAAGACAATAACAAGAGATGAAGAAGGGCATTATATAAAAATTACAGGGTCTATCCATCAGGAAGAAGTAAAAATCATAATTGTCTATGCACCGAATATGGGAGCACCTAAATATCTAAAACAATTAATCACAAACAGAAACAATCTTACAGATAAGAATGTGCTAAGAGCAGGGGACTTTAATACTCTGCTTACAGCAATGGATAGGTCAACCAGACAGAAAATCACTAAAGAAATAATGGACTTGAAAGACACATTGGACCAGATGGATCTAATGGATATATTTAGAACTCTACATCCTGAGGCCAGGGAACTCACTTTCTTCTCAAGTGCGCATGGCACATTCTCCAAATTAGATCACATACTGTGACATAATGCAGCCCTCAATAAATATAAAAGAATTGAGATCATACCATGCACACTTTCAGATCATAATGCTTTGAAGCTTGAAATCAATCACAGGAAGAAATCTGGAAAACCTCCAAAAACACGGAGGTTAAAGAACACCCTACTAAGGAATGAATGGGCCAATCAGGCAATTAGAGAAGAAATAAAAAAATATATGGAAACAAATGAAAATGAAAACACAACAATCCAAACACTATGGGAAGCGGCAAAGGCAGTCCTAAGAGGTAAGTTCATTGCTCTCCAGGCCTATTTCAAGAGATTAGAAAAAGCGCAAGTCCAAAATCTAATAGCTCACCTAAAGGAACTAGAGGCAGAGCAACAAGAATGCCCCAAACCCAGTAGAAGAAGAGAAATAATAAAAATTAGAGCAGAAATAAACAACATAGAGACCAAAGAAACAATTGAACAGATCAATGAAACCAAGAGTTGGTTCTTTGAAAAAATAAGCAAAATTGACAAATCTCTAGCCAGGCTTCTCAAAAAGAAAAGAGAGAGCACCCAAATAGACACAATCATGAACGAAAATGGGCTTATTACAACCAACACCTGAGAAATACAAGCAATTATCAGGGAATACTATGAAAAATTATATGCCAACAAATTGGACAACTTAGAAGAAATGGACAAATGCTTAACACACACTCTCACTACCAAATTTCACACGAGAAGAGATAGGAAATCTGAACAGACCCATACCTAGTGAAGAAATCTAATCAGTGATCAAAAATCTCCCAACAAATAAGAGCCTTGGACCTGTTGACTTCCCTGGGGAATTCTGCCAGACGTTTAAAACAGAATTAATACCAATTCTTCCAAGCTATTCCAAAAAATAGAATTCGAAGGAAAACTCCCGGACTCAATTTATGAAGCCAGCATCACCCTGATTTCCGAGCCACACAGAGATCCAACAAAAAAAAAGAGAACTACAGGCCAATATCCTTGATGAATACGGATGCAAAAATACTCCACAAGACACTTGCATATCGAATCCAACAACATATAAAAAGAATTATCCACCAAGATCAAGTGGGATTAATTCCTGGGTTCCAGGGCTGGTTCAACATTTGCAAGTCAATCAATATGATACACCACATCAATAAAAGAAAAGATAAAAACCATATGATCCTGTCGATAGATGCAGAAAAAGCATCTGACATAATACAGCATCCTTCTTAATAAAGACTCTAGAGACAGTCGGGATAGAAGGAACCTACTTAAACATCATAAAAGCCATCTATGAGAAGGCTTCTGCTAACATCATCCTCAACGTGGAAAAATGAGAACTTTCCCCCTGAGATCAGGAACAAGACAGGGATGTCCACTCTCACCACTGTTGCTTAACATAGTGCTGGAAGTCCTAGCATAAGCCATCAGACAACAAAAGGAAATCAAAGGCATCAGAATTGGCAAAGAGGAAGTCAAACTTTCACTTTTCGCAGATGACATGATACTCTACATAGAAAACCCGACAGACTCCACCAGAAGCCTGCTAGAACTGATCCATGAATTCAGCAAAGTTGCAGGGTACAAAATCAACGTACAGAAATCGGCCGCACTTTTATACACCAATAATGAAGCTAACAGAAGGAGAAATCAAGAAACTGATCCCATTCACAATTGCACAAAAAACCATAAAATACCTAGGAATAAGCCTAACCAAGGATACAAGAGATCTGTATGATGAAAACTATAGAAAACTTATGAAGGAAATTGAAGAAGACACAAAGAAATGGAAAATCATTCCATGCTAATGGATCAGAAGAATAAATATATTTAAAATGTCATTACTACCCAAAGCCATCTACACATTCAATGCAGTTCCAATCAAAATCGCACCAGCATACTTCTCAAAACTAGAACAAACTATCCTAAAATTTGTATGGAACCACAAAAGACCCCGAATAGCCAAAGGAATCCTGAAAAATAAAACCAAAACGAGAGGTATCACCATCCCAGACTTTAGCCTCTACTACAAAGCTGTCATCATCAAGACAGTATGGTATT